>NC_061110.1:104892545-104913561 GCF_015104395.2 Macrobrachium nipponense
TGATGACCAAGGAAATGCCTGTGATTTTGGCTATAGTTCAGATGTTACCCAAAAGCATAGTGACGAAAGAGTGCAAGTAATTTGCAAAATGTTTGAAATTAATTTTAAAGGAAAAAAAGAAAAAAAAATTAAGATTATGAACTCGTGTATTCTGAATTACATGCACACAGCTTCACCAACTCTCCTAAGAGGAATTTTTTTTTTTACTTATTCAAAAGTGAATACTAAAGGCAGAGAGGGCTTCTTGCAATAATATCTTGAGCCATCATCGTAGGTAAGGAAATAAGGGATACTGATTTCCAAACAGGAGAGAGAACGTTTATCGCCTTCGGAAATTTGTCGAAAGAAACTTCTCCTAGTTTATAGCTAATGAATATGCAAATTGACTCGTCGCTGGTGAAATCTTATATGGGAAACTACAGAAAAATATTAAGATTGAAATACATAGGTTATTTGTAAAATGTACACGTTAAAAATATTTACGTCAACCAGAACGGTAGGATAAAATTATATTTGTAAATTTTTGGTAAAAGTAAGTCATCTTTGATAAAATTGCGCTTGTAATACTGTTAAAACTGTAAAATACTGTACATTTTCTTGAATGAAAAAAAAAGAAGAAAATTGACTTGTTTGTCCTTCGACAATGAGTTTAACGTGATCTGTTTGTAGTTTCACCCCTCAGCTATCATTCTGACATTCAGTGATCACTCCTCAACGATGAACAACTCACGAACTCTCCCACTAAGCATGTTTCTATCTGGATACAGATGTTTAAGGAATTCAATCGTCTCAGAAACTGGTTTACTTTTACCTCTATGAAAAAATAAATTTTCATTCTGCATAATAATAATATTCCTTGTTATTACCCCCACCCATTGAAAGGGAAGGAAACGAGTTAAAGAAAAAAAGATTTGCAGCATCTTGAAAAATATATGAAAATGAAAAAAATAAAAAATCCACTATGCGAATATCGAAGAACGATATGATGTTATACACGGCGCAGTCACGAACGACACTGGCTCTTTCCCAGTCCCCAGCATAAGAGCCAAACATATCTCAGCAGTTATTACGCTGTCATGGCTTACCGTTGTTTACTCCGGAGGCTTCCTAAAAGAGGAAAAAAAAAATAACGACAGCTGTAAAAGGACCGTTTTGTTCCCCTTTCAGCGTTTTCTCCGGGCCAACCCTTGTGCCCCCCCCCCCCCCCCACCCCCCCACCTCCCCTCCCCCCACCCGCCCTCGGATATTCTTCAGACGAGGAAAGACTTTTTGACCTCAGCCAATATACGCTCAGAGCTCAATGTCGGATATTTTCTCTCGTCCTCTTTAAGGGAAAGAAAAGAAAAAAAAAATGGCCAAGATGCCTTTCAAGGGAAAATTGAATGAGGGAGGTTATCGCTTCCCTGCCATTTGTTCTTTGGTGTTTTGGGTCTTTGAGCGATGGTATTGTTTATACTGCATTTTGTATTTATACATTTATCTTAATGAATAGTGCTGCCTTTGGTTATCTATTTTCTTCCATTCAATAATATTAAGTATGCAACGGTAACTTTATTATTTTGGTATCATACACACGCACACACACGCACACACACACACACACACACACACACACACACACACATATATATATATATATATATATATATATATATATATATATATATATCTATATATATATATACTACAGAAAGGCGATGTCCAAGAGTGCGGTAATTATAGGAGCATTAAATTGATGTCCCACACTTTGAAGATACTGGAAAGGATGATAGATGCTAGACTGAGAGAAGAAGTACAGATAGGTAAAGAGCAGATGGGATTTATGAAGGGAAGGGAACAACATATGGTATATTTTGTCTAATGGAGAAATTCGGGGAAAGGCAAAGGGGCCTACATATGGTATTCATTGACCTTGAAAAGGCTTATGACCGAGTCCCGAGACAAGAGGTATGGAGGAGTCTGAGGGAGAAGATGGTGCCAGAGGAGTACGTGCGATTGATACAAGAGATGTACCGGAATGTATTTACCAGAGTAGGAGCAGTGTTGAGGAGACAGAGGGTTTTGAGGTGAGAGTAGAATTACACCAGGGGTCAGCTCTGAGCCCATTTATCTTTAACATAGTGATGGATGTTATAATAGAGCAAGTAAGGGAGGCAGTACCATGGAACATATTGTGTGCGGATGATATTGTTCTGCGCGCAGAGAGCAGGGAAGATCTGGAAATGAAATTGGAAAGATGGAGACAAGTACTGGAGGACAGAGGAATGAGAATAAGTAGATCTAAGACAGAATATATGTGTACCACCACTGAGGGGGATGATAGAGAAAGTATTCAGCTTATTGAAGAGCAAATAAAGAGAGTTGATAAGTTTAAGTATTTGGGATCTTTTTTAACGCTGGAGGAAGTATGGAAGAAGCGTAAAACATCGGGTACAGGCAGGCTGGAACAACTGGAGAGCGGCCTCGGGAGTTCTATGTGACAAAAGAGTACCGCTTAGGTTAAAAGGAAAATTTCACAAGACGGTGGTAAGAACAGCAATGCTGTAAGGTACGGAAACAGCAAGCATGAGAAAAACAGAGCAGAAGACAGAAGAAGATGAATGTGGCAGAAATGAGAATGCCTAGGTGGATGTCGGGGGGTGGTGGACAAGAGAGGATTAGGATCAGAAATGACTACATAAGGGGGTCGACTAAGGTGGTGGAAGTATCAAAGAAAGTGCAGGAGGGCAGGGCCTGAGATGGTATGGACACCTGTTGAGGAGAGATGAGGACCATGCTGGGAGACATACTATGGGGATGGAGGTTCAAGGAAGAAGAAGAGGGAGACCAAGAAAGAGATGGAAGGACTGTGTGAGAGGGAGGACTTACATGAGAAGGGAATTGGTGAGGCAGAAGCGCAGGATAGAAATAGATGGAAACGGCTCATCCGAAACGGCGACCCATATAAATATGGGAACCAGCTTGGAAGAAGATATATATATATATATATATATATATATATATATATATATATATATATATATATATATATATATATATATATATATATATATATATATATATGTGTGTGTGCGTGTGTGTGATATCTTCTCTATATATTACTCTCTTCGTGAAATATATCTATATATTATCGTCAATATCTATCTCTCTATCTAATCTATCTATATCTCATCTATGTATAATTACCTATATATATATCTCGTCTCTCTCTCTATATATCTATATATATATTCTTTTTTATATATCATTATCTCTTATCTCTAATATAGTATTGTATATACATTACATTCTTACAATGCGAGTTTTGCAGAAGGAATTTAGTTTATGAAAAACATTCTGCAAATCCATTCGAAAATCCACAATATCATGGTGATACCCAATATAACCAGTATTGGAGGCTAACTTTCATTTTAGGCCAACAAAACTTTGTTGGCCTAGATTATTCTGACCAGTGAAACAACATATTCTCTTTTCTGCTATAGTCAGTCCAACAAAGTTGAGGCGTAGTTATTATTCTGTATCTCTATATTATTCTCCTAATTTTGGAATCGATTCGCCTAATTTATATCAAAACGAATCTTTCTCAAGAATTGGCATAGAAATTCTTCCTTCTTTCACCATCGCTTTATTATCAAACAATTAAGATTGACTTTTGTTTGCACAGAGAAAGGACGCTGTTAATGGAAACTGGAATCGTTAATTTTCTTTGCTGGAAATGAAATTTAATTTCACACACCCTCGCCTGAAGCTCAAAGGTATCTAAATGCCGTACACATTTCTTGCATAGATATTCGATATTAGGTTAGCTGTCGAGGAAGTAAAACCACATTTATATTCTTATGTTTTTGGAAAAAGTTTATTCTAAGTCCTGTAAAATTGATATGGCATACAAATTGCAAAGATGGATGCATGCGAGCAAAAGTATGTGATATATAAATAATATATATATATATATATATTATATATATATATATATATATATATATATATATATATATATATTGTATATATATATATATATATATATATATATATATATATATATATATATATATATATATATATATATATATATATATATATATATACAGAAGAAAAAGGCTTCAATAACCAAAATATAATAATAAGATAATAATAATAATAATAATAATAATAATAATAATAATAATAATAATAATAATAATAATAATAATATTAACATAGATGATCGCTGTATTGCACGGTAATGATATTCATTCTCATATATATATATGTATACACACACAATTAAACTACATTCCCGTCATGTTCATCAGTATCAAAGATTACTAAATAATATAAAGAAGTTTTGTCTAACCTCAAGTCATGGGGATACCAAGAATCAAAATTGGGCCAAAAACTTAACACTTTCGATATGCGATGTAGAACACGCAATTACACAATCACGTAAGGATGGTAAAGATTACAACCTAATATGTTCAGAGAATTCAATAACAGAATGGTGACCTCCATTACGAACTTTATCCAAAAGTTTTTTTTTTTTTCAACGAGGGACGGACTATGCTGTGGAATTTAATTTTGAATCAAAAAGAAAATTTAACAATGTATTCCCTGTACTCGTTAAAAAACAAAACACAAAAACAAAAATCATATGGGATAAGTCCTGGGAATAGAAGCAACCATTCTATTAGTGATTATATTGAAAAACTTTACTTTGAACTTAACAGTTGACAATAAACTCTAGGAAAAGTATCAAGACATTAAGCCACAGAGTCCATAAAAAAACTTTCTTCCCAAGTCTTTGGTAAGATACGCAATGGAGACGATTATTGCCGCCGATACATTGCACAAAGGACCTCCACTTGTTACTGAATGGATTTTGCTATAGATTTTTAAGCGAACGTGCCTCGGTCCACCTATAAAATACTTTTGCCGAAAAGCCCTTGAGATGCTTGATATGAACCGGTAATTTTATATACTATCTATACATCATATGATTATATATATATATATATATATATATATATATATATATACTATATATATATATATATATATATATATATATATATATATATATCTATATATATATATATATATATATATATATATATATATATATATATATATATATATATATATATATATATATATATATATATATATATATATATATATATATATATATATATATATATATATATATATATATATATATATCTATATTATATATATATCTATATATATATATATATATATATATATATATATATATATATATATATATATATATATATATATATATATATATATATATATATATATATATATATATATATATATATCTATATATATATATATATATATATATATCATATAGATATATATATATATATATATCTATATATATATCTATATATATATATATATATATATCTATATATATATATAGATATATATATATATAGATATATATATATACTATATATATATATATATATATATATATATATATATATATATATATATATATATATATATATATCTATCTATATGATATATATCATATATATATATATATATATATATATATATATATATATATATATATATATATATATATATATATATATATATATATATATATATATATATATATATATATATATATATATATATATATATATATCTATATCTATATATCATATATATATATATATATATATATATATATATATATATATATAAAATAATCACTCTCATAATATGCAGGAGATTAATTAGCCCTCGTCTCACGAAAAGCTTTCTTGTAGACAACTCATGTAGATATGGGAATCTGAGAGGGAAAAAAAGCAAAACATAGACACGCAGCAACAATCTTCTTTTATGAAAAAACATCCCACACAGTAAACAAACACGTTATTCTTATATGGCAGTCGTAACTTAGCATCACAAAGATTTTTTTCAACGTCGGTATGATTTTACAAATATTTCGGGCATCGACAAAGATTACATATATTTTTTTTTTAACACGGACTATTTTAAAAAACAGACAGTAATATTTGAAGGCTCAATAATATTTTATTACAGATTTATCATTCGAAAATTAAATTGCCATATAACCAAGTTAACAGAATAAATAAAATGGAAAAAGTAGCACCGAAGAGCGTCAGTTAAAAATACACTAGAGAAAGATATATAAATTGCACAAGGCACTTTTGTCAAAGTTGCACAATGATTAAAAATTTAAGATATCAAAAGGAACAACTAAAAGGACAATTTAAAAATACGCTAAACATAGAAATTTTCCCCCCGTCCCCCCCTCCCCCCCCCCCAACCCCAAAATTACAAATGTTAAGCAGGCGTGGGCCAACCTATTCAGTGGCATGTTATGGACTGGGAAGAGAGAGAGAAGAGAGAGAGAGAGAGAGAGAGAGAGAGAGGAGAGACAATACACAAACACATAGAGAGAGAGAGAGAGAGAGAGAAGAGAGAGAGAGAGAGAGAGAGAGAGATGGCCTCAGTATCTAAAATGATATAATACAATAATAATAAAAGACAATCGTTGTGTTTCATGGTGATATTTAACCAACCTCATACACAGATTACAATAACCGCGGGTAACTACAGAAGGAATTCTCTTCTTGTCTTGTTTAGAGCTACGTATATAAGCTTGATATATCCACTTTGCTCGCCAAATTCAAAGATTACAAAGCAATATAAAGTTTTTTCTAACCTTACGTCTGGGGGTTACCGCGAAGTAAAATCATGGCCAAACTCAACTTTCTCGATATGCAAAGTAGTATGCGTAAACAGAGAACCATGTAAAAAGGATGGTAACAATTAAAACTTCATTATTTTAAAGATTCTATTAATGGAATGGTTAACTTCATTAAGAACTTAATCTCCTAATTTTTATTTCAACGGGTGTCCGGAATACATTGTAAAATTTTACTTTAAATTCAACAGTCAAAAAGCATTTATAGGGATTTCATTAATGGAATGGTCAATTTTATTACGAAGTTAATCTCCTGATTTTTATTTCAACGGGTGTCCAGAATACACCGTAAAATTTCTCTTTGAATTAAACATTTGAAAATAAAGTATCAGAAAAGTATCAAGACATTTTAAGCCACAGAGTCAATAAGATAACTTCTTCCCAAGTCTTTTGTAAAGATACCGAACGCAATGGAGACCATTACTGGCTACGATACATTGCACAAATGACCTCCACTTGTTACTGAATGGCTTTCGCTTTAGATTTTAAGAGAACGCACCTCGATCCTACTAAAACACTCCTACTGGAGGATACTTAGGATGCAGGATATATGAACCGATAATTTCATACGTGTTAAGGACTCTTCTTGAACTACACAAAAGGGTTTTCATCACAAAATCAATTGGCTTTCGTTTGAATATGAAAATAATGATTCCGCTGCGTGATTCGGCTCACAGTCAAGAATTCTCGGAGAGGTATTGGATTCTTGGAAGGAAAAAAGGAGAAATTAGGAATAGAGGAATATGTTTTTAATGCAAAAGTAAAAATTGGAAATAGTGGAAAATATAAAAAAAAAGTAAAAAATTGAAAAATTGGAAATAAAGGACAAATTTTTTGTGTAAAACGGGGAAAAATGGAAAGTAGAGTAAAAGTTTCATGAAAAAAGGAAAAATGGGAAATAGAGAACATATTTTTTATGAAAAAAAAAAAAGGAAATCGCGGAACATTTTTTTTTATGAAAAAGGAAAAATGGAAAATAGAGTAACATTTTTGTTATGAATAAAGAAAAAATGGGAAATCGAGGAAATTTTTTTATGAAAAAAGGAAAAATGAGAAAGACTGGAAAATTCTTTTTGAAAAAAGAAAAATGGGAAGTAATGGATTTTTTTTTTATTAAAAAGTAAAAATGGGGAATAGTGGAAATTTTTTCTGAAAAAAGGAAAAATGGGAAGTGAAAATTTTTTTATGAAAAAAGGAAAAATGGGAAGTAGTGGAAATTTTGTTCTGAAAAAAGGAAAAATGGGAAGTATGGGAAAATATTTTAAGAAAAAAAAGGAAAAATGGGAAATTTAGGAACATACTTTTCACGATTTGATAAAAAATAAAAAATGGAAAATAATGGAACGTATTATTTATATAAAAAAAACATAAGAAACAGACGAACATAATCTTAAAAAACGGAAATAGAGGAACGTATTTTCATCAAAAGCATCCTACATTGTAAGTAAATTAGTATTATATGGAGGTTATAACTTTGCAAACGAAAAGATTTTTCCAACGTTATAAAAGTATTCAGGAAATCGATGTAAATTACGCACGCTTTTCATATTCGGAATTTGTCTAGAAATAGCGAAACCACAACTCCGAAGGATGCGAGTAATCCCTTGAAAGATCACCAATATCTTTTTACTCGTTCGCTCATAAAGATTTAAGTTAAGATATGAAATGTTATGAATGTAAAAAATAAAAGAGAGAGAGAGAGAGAGAGAGAGAGAGAGAGAGAGAGAGAGAGAGAGAGAAGTATCAATGAAAAGTGTAGGAAATTAATAAGATTGGACAATGATACATAAATAATTAAAAAGGAAAAGTATCAACGAAAAACGTAGGTTAATGAAACTAGACAATGATTCATGAATAATTAAGGATATTGTTCACCGTTGATGAAATCTCTTCTCCTTTTTCAAATTTAAATTTAAATCTGGATGAAAAACCTTTTTAAGAACATAAGAGCTGGATAACATAAGAGGAAATCAATGAAAGTTCTTATAGATAAACACAAAGTGAGAGCAAAGGTGATAGTAAAGATTCACCATTCAGATCGAGAGTGAACTGCTTTGAAATTAGAGCTGTTAAGAAGGAATCCAAATATTAAAGAAAATCGTGCAAAGAAACTTTCTCAGGTTAAAAAAATGCTTACGGAACCGTGATATGAACTGAAAATGAAAAATATTTATCAGTGTAAAAAATTTTGGTTTGAAGGAAAATATGTAGACTTGGAATATCAGTAAAAATGTTTTTAAGGAAAAAGTGAATAAAGGGGAGACAATTAAGGAGGAAAAAAAGAAAAACTTGTGGAAAAGCTCCAGGAGAGGAAATATAATGTGGAGAAAAATCTCTTTCAGTATGCGTTAAATTCCAGGAAAAGACAGAGGATAAAGAAATACCTTTGAAAAGAAAAGCAAATATGAGTGCCATGAGTTCATTAAGAAGGATAAGATCACGGAAGCCTTGAAGGACAGAACGTTTTGAAAAGAGTATAGTGCAGGAAGTAAGAAGAATTATGAATTAGGAAATAAGAAATTTGACCCTACCGAAATAACGAAGATGAAAATAAAAAGGATCCCAAAAGAAAAACTATCACAAAATCTAAAATGAAGGGATATTGAGAAAAGGAAAACCTACCATAAAAGAAAAGTTTAACATTTAATAGGGTCGATTTAAACTTCAAGTTAAGCTCTCGATATCAACAGGAATCAGCCTCGTTGTTGCATGGGAGGAATACAACAATAATTAGGTTAATAATCTATACAAGAGGAGAGCTTTTGAAGTGGGTAGAATACGCGTAATTGGGCGGAAAAGAAAAAGCTTTCTGAATCTTTCAAAAAGAGGTTTCAGCTACTGAAAGGAGAAAAGGCTTTACAAAAATTTCAGATTTTTCAGAGAGACGATAAGTGTTGTCTAAATAACGGTAATGGTTCAGTTTATTTAAAGAAAATGGAATAAAAGACGAAGCTAATGCGACCTGCTCTTAGCTATCAACTTATCCTAATTGGTCACGTTATATTCTGTACAGATGTTCAGTTTTGTGTATATTCTCATTATTTTTATTATAGTTTAATAATACACTGAAAATTTCATATTTGTAGAAATTCTTTGTGATATTATTATCTCATCAGTCGTATCACTTTCAGGTATTTCATTTAATGAACGAACTATCGTCTAATCTTGTTATACCTTCTTGATCATTAGATTATTCTCGATGATACCACACATACATCGTCAGACAGCGCTATAAACTCTATCTTACATTTGGACAATAAAAACCACAAGGGGAATCTCATGGCGAACTCGTTTAATTCCTTTGCCATTTGAAATTACAAAGTTAATGAACAAGTAAACAGAATAGATTCAACTATTCCACAGCATAGCTTAGACTAGACACTTCCTGATCATAAAACAGTAATTTTAGATTGTATTGCTCCTGAACATTGCAAGTAAATTTAAACCTCACACGAAGATCGAACCATGTACGCCCCGATGAGAGGTAAGGGCAGTTAAAAATTGAAATTTAACTAGGGAAGGCTGCGCACCTTAAATACCAACGATTTTTTACCCAAATTCCTGATCTGCCACTGATTCACTTTGGTATAGTAGCTAACTTGCATTTCACTTAAGAGCCTTAGGTTTGAGCTCAATTAAGGTAGGAATATATGCTGCATATGTATATGCCTATTAGTAGGAAGAATCACTTAGTTTCATTATCCGCATCTCATTCATATCATAATTTTTTACCTCTCTTTCATAATCATTTCTCATACTTATTTTAAATTTC
Organism: Macrobrachium nipponense; assembly: GCF_015104395.2. Lineage (NCBI taxonomy): Eukaryota > Metazoa > Arthropoda > Malacostraca > Decapoda > Palaemonidae > Macrobrachium > Macrobrachium nipponense. Next base: position 104,903,075 of record NC_061110.1, read on the forward strand.
ATCCTTTTAGAGTTTGATGGCTTTTTATATATGTTTATGGATGTGTATATGTATGTGTTTGTCTATGGCCATTTATGTCCGAAATTATGCTATAGAATTTGAATCTTGAATTTCAATTTAATATAACTATCGCATACGGTAATGTATAATATTTCCATCATTTTCAGTCATAAGGGGTAATTCAAATGGAATATTTTCACTGAACTTTATGAAATATGTCAGGAAATCTACAGATAATACCTTTTCCGTTCTCAAGTAAATTATTCCAGACGTTAACGTTATTCTATAAGGGTTTAGAAACTTAATAATGGCTTTTCCTAATCTTCCTAACATAATTTTCTGTATTTTTACAGAATTAATAAGCTAAATTTTCAATTTTTCCTTCCTCTCCAAATAATAGCATAAAAAAATACGTTCTATTGCACGTACCGGACAAAAAAAATCGTTAATGGAAATCGTGTTTATTTTATGCTTAAAATGTCAGTTAAATGTCAGTAAGGATATTAGCTATATATAAAAAAAAAAGAATCAGGAAAGGTAAGATTTTATGTATATATATATATCTGTTCTAACAAATACGTGCTTCTGCTTGGCACCAAAATTACAATATGCCTTTATACATGAATCTCATGATTGTGCCTTTAAGCAAAATTTTATATATATATATATATATATATATATATATATATATATATATATATATATATATATATATATATATATATATATATATACATATTTAAGTATGTGTAATATATATACGTATATATAAATATGTCTGCATGTATGTAATATATATACTATATATATATATATACTATATATAATATATTATATATATATATATATATATATATATAATAATATATATTAATAATAATATAATAATATATTATTATATATATATTATATATATTATATATATATAAATTTATATTTTTTTTTTTTTAATTTTAAATTTTAAATTAATTATATATATATATATAAATAATTATATTATATATATAATATATAAATTTCATAATTAATTAAAAATAATAAAAAATTATATATTATATTGCTCACGTTTTTAATGAAAAACGCCCCGCCCTTCCCCCCAAGCCAGAGTTTTTAGTGATATTAGTTATAAAAGAAGCAGCCATGCCTTCTCCTAAAGCAACTGATGTTGGGGAGAGAGCATGTCGTAGGGAGGTATTTCCGGTCTGACGGAGGCTTAGGGTAAGAGAGGCAAGTCACAAGAGTAGCTAGGCTTCGAAATGGATCTTAGGGACCTCTACAATAAGACCTCTTTTTCCTTCCCAATTTGCTGGCGTTGTGTTTATCACTTTTCAGGCAGTGCCCGAGGCGATGTATGGAAGCCCCAAGTCATTAAGGAAGAACCAGTATCTCCCTCAGTCCGCTACAGTCTGTGACCCAGGACAGATGTCCAGCTGGCCAGCCTCCCAGACTTAAGCCTATCGGCTCGGCGTACTGGTGGGCACAACCCCAGACCTGAACAGAGTCAGGCCGCATTCTTCCACAACGATCCACTGAATATTGCATCCAGGTACGTCTAAAAGTGTAAACTTCAACCCAGCACCTTTTACTACCATACGACTCTTGCTAATTTCATTTTCAATGCTCATTTTTACCCCTTCTACATCAAAAGCCCTTTGTCCTCATCGGGCCACGTGCTTCCCTTTGTAACTTGTTAAAGACCAAACTTTCAGTGCATACCTCAGTGAAACATTAGAGTTTCCTTCCCCCAATGTTAGAGAATTAATCAGCCTTAATCAAAGCAAGAAGTCATTTTTTCTTTTATCTTGTTTAATCTGGGATTCTTTTCCAGATTCCATGAGTCACGTGCCCAGTCTCTCTGCCCGCAAGTGTGCATTACCCAAGTTTATGAAACCAGCTAGAATTAATCCAGTTGGAGCCAGCTATTATCCATTTGTGAGAGATATATAATTCCCTTTCTCCAGGCCAGTAAGGGCCTTTTGTAAATAAATAGCTGTAAAGTAATGAGCTGAGTTTTCTGGCGACCTTTCCCTCTAAGAAATTATCAATAACTATCAGTTTACGGTAAGTTAAAGCAATTTCCTCTTGAAATCCCTCAATTATTTCCGTTTATGTATATAGCCTCTCTCAAGGCCAGCTTAATACGTAAAAGTGGCGACGCTTGCCATGAACCTGGCTCATAAATCGCATTATCCGTTGTAAAACGTAAACTGTAAATTATTTTACAAAGCGTAAATGAAGCACACTTGCAGCGGGAGAAAAGACACTGACTCACGGTAAGGTATACCATTCTTTTAATATGATTATTTATAACCTATGTTAGCTTAAGGTACGTTAAGTATTTTTATTTAGAAGTGTTTAAATAAGTGTTAAGTGAGAAATATTATTATTGTAACGGCGAAAGCGCCAGAGCTTTATTTTAGCGGCAAGCAAACAATTTGCCCCGCGAATTCTTTGTTATTTTGTAAATTGCATTGTCTTCGCCTGACGAGACAGCACGTGTATTAGATAGATGCCAGAAAGTACCAGATCAAACTAGGAAGTGCTTTGCCAGGGTTTATTGCTGTGTTAGAAAGCCTAGCTAGTTAGGAGTGTTCTACTAATAGTTACGGCAAAAGAAGTGTACAATTCGTTTGTCCGTGAGATGTTAGGGGAATTCGTTTTAACTTAGTTTTCATTCCAAGTGTTGGTAACCGCTCTCTCAGGCCAGCTTTGTAAAGCTTCACGCGTGCGCTGTCCCAGCCAACCTTTGTCTCGCACAACGCAGCCATGTTTGTTATCTCTTTAAGCATTACCTAAACAATTTAAGCAAAGTAACGTAAGTCTCGAAGTTTTAACGTAAATAATATCAATCTCGGTACTAGTATCTATCGTTCTGCCAGAGAAATTAACGTAATTCGCCTTGAATAAAAAACTAGAATTTTGTGTTGTAAATTGCCTCCGCGTTTACAGAGAATCAGCTGTTTTGAACGACTCGCTGCCCAGCTCGCTCACGTGTTTCACCTCGCATCGCTCACTCGCTCGCTGAGCGAAAGTTTCATTTCACTTCGTACTTAACGTAACCTCATTCACAAGTGTTTGCTAACATTTCATCTTAAAATCCTTACCGTCATTTCACTGTTCACAGGGACCTAGTAATCTTACATAAAGTTAACGTAAATCTTAAAAGTAGAGTAAATTACAAGAATTGTTAACGGAAAACGCGTCTTTGTAAAATTCATATTGAACCGCAAATCATTTCATAAGCGCAAGCCGCTACTATTAGCGTAAACATCGTTCAACGCGAGCGCGTTATCATTTTCATAAAACGTTATCCAAAGCAATTCTTTCATTTCACGTTAACGTAAGTAAATCATTTAACGCAAGTTGCGTCATATTAAACTAACATTAGTAGTTCAATTCAATATAAGGGAGTTCATTCATATATCATTTTTCACCCTCTCCGAGAGAGAGAGAGAGAGAGAGAGAGAGAGAGAGAGAGAGAGAGAGAGAGAGAACCCAGTATTCACGAAGCCAAGAGTACTACATCTTACCATTAATTATAGCATGCAGAATTAACATTATTTTAGTCTCTTGTGTCTTTCATTTACACTGAGCGTGATACGTACGCGCCTGTGTCCATTGCAGTTTGCAAGCATTTATTTATTTCATTTATCGAGTACTTCAGCGAGGGACTGAGCATTTCTAAAATTTCCATTACCTGTCGTTGCCCGAGTGGTCTTTTCATTTTCTTTATCACGAAAGACTTGCATATACTGCAAGCACAATTCGCAGTGTGCCACGCAAATTCATTACTTCCAGACAGGGAAGTCGTTACCAGTTTAGGACTGGCCACCACCAGTGCACGTCAGGTCTTACCATTTCACAGTGCCACTAATTCTTGACACTGTCCATCGACTGGCTGCTGAAGTACTCCCACCTTTTACTTTCTCTCCTCCACCATTACCCTCTGCCACGAACAGAGTACCATTTCACTTCAGTATACTTAAGTATACTGCATGTAGTGTCCGGGACACACCAGCATGATACCAGTGCTCCAAGGAACGCCTCCTCGTAAGTGCCATTGCACCTGTACAGGCCGTACAGGTAGCCATTAAACTTGCGTGTCCGTCCTTACGGAACGCCCAATTCATTAGTGTGTCCGTGTACAAGGCTCAGTGATCCTTCGGAACGCTCAACAAGGGAACGCCTCCCCAAAGTGCCGCAATACCAGCCCTAAGTGCTGTCAAACCTGCGTGTCCGTCCTTAGGGAACGCCCAATTCATTAATGTCCATGTACGAGGATCAGTGATCCTTCGGACCAATCAAGGGAACGCCTCCCGAAGTGCCGCAATACCAGCACTACTAGTGCTGTCCAAAAGGAACGCCTCCTCATAAGCGCCGTGCACCTGCACAGACGTACAGGTAGCCATTCTACCTGCGTGTCCGTCCTACGGAACGCCCGTAAGTGTGACGTACACCGCACACTCCATTTTATTGTTTCACCTCATCAGAAGGTGCCATTCACACAGTGCCACCGAGCACCCAGTCTTTTCAGACTTTTTCTCTACCACATCATAGAACCCATTTCCAAGTGAGTGCCACTTTCCACAGTAGGCCCTCCTATTCCATTCAGTACCCTTCCTGGCCATTATTTTCATTTTCATCCGAGCCTCTACTGCAGCCTAAGGGAAATGTCTTCCCCTGCTTCCTGCGACTTCTTTGCCATAGAGCTAGAGAAGCTCGGAGCCCTCATAACTCTAGGCAAGGAGGCTGGTTACACTGGACTAGCACTTGACCAGTGGATAAAGGCGCAGCAGGATGCCGCGCGCCTGCAAGAAAAGAAAGAAAGAGAAGCAGAAAGGAAGGCACATGAAGAAGAGAGAAAGCATGAGCTAGCTCTCAGAGATGAAGAAATCTCTCGGCTAGTTTCTAAGCCCCAGACCATGAGCTGGACTCCCAGTAAGAGGTGGTTGCGGAGGTTCTGCACCACTTGTTGTGTGCGTGGGCATGCTGTGGATTCCGACCAGTGCCCAAGTCGGTCTCTACCTTGGGAGGAGAGCTTCCAGGGTGAACTTCTCCAAGGCTACCATGTAGCCCTGCCTGATGAACAGTCTCCTACGGCCTATCAGTGGGTACAAGTCATGGCCGACACCGAAGCCCAGGTCTCCCTTATTTCCAGAAAGGCATTGCCTAGGGGTGCCAAAATCCAGACGAACGAAGAAATTCAGTTTGAATGGATTGACGGTAACCTCTATTCTGCTCCTTCGGTCCTTCTGAATGTAAAAATGCCCTTTCTGGACCAGGAGACCAAGGAAACCACATTGTGCCGCCTGGGCGTAGTTGACCAATTTCATGATGTTTATCAGGTGATATTGGGCCGAGATCTACTTAAGCCGTATCTCCCCTGGACGCAGCTCCCACTACCAGATACACCGGATCCCTGCAGCATGCCTCATAATCAAACCTCAATTTTAGATTCAGAGGCTAGTGCCTCCGATGTCCCAGACATCCCTTTTATTTGTGAACCTGGCCCTGACCCAGTGTCAGAGCCAGACGTTTCTTCCGCATCATCTCAGCCTCTTACCATCTTACCGCCTACCTCCTCCACTTTGGAGGAGGTAAGCCCACCAGTTAACCCCGGACTTGCTTCCGAGGATGATTCAACAGAGGTTTCCTTAACCTCCCTACCTCACATCACTGCCAGAGAGGACTCTTCACCTGTGCCGGAGCACACTGCCAGCCTTGGTGACTCCACAGATTCGCAACCTGTGGGGCCATCTCGGCCTTACTGTCCATTGCCACGGAAGAGGTTCTGAAACACGTTCTGCCGAGACTGTGGCCGCAAGGGTCACATGTCTGCAAACTACGGAGGGTGCGCTAATCATAATATTCCTGCCATCGCAATGGCCGTTACTAATCCTTCCTCACTAGGACCCCCAGCTAAGGGCCCTATAACCGTTGCACCCCTCCAAAGCCATTATCAGCCAAGCCACGTCAGAGCCTACGACGACTCTGGCGCTCAAATCTCCCTGATACGGGAAGATCGAATCCCCCGAGGGGCCAACGTCGATAGACGTCACTTAATAACCATAGAAGGTATCAACCATATCAAGCTGATCCTTCCGACCGTACAATTGAGGGTCACCAGACCTAGTTTCTCCAAAGTTTGTACCCTTGCAGTTGCAAGCTACATTCCAGGAGGTTACGACCTCCTCCTAGGGCAAGACATGAAGTCTCCCTCGCATTCCAAAAAGCCTAGGGGTCCTAACCCCTAACAAATCACTCCAAAGCAAGGAGTTATTGAAATTCTACTTCCTCCAGGAAGTATGTCCACCAACAGTCTCCCCCGCTACCAAGGAGGGAGATTGATCATTCACAGTTCCGTTGCAAAACCTGCAACGTACTAGGGCACTCCACGAATTGGCCTAGGTGCCCTAGCAAACTACCAGCAGCGGACACTGTCCATTTTCCACAAGGCTTAGCCTTCCACAAGAGACAGGAGCCTCTGTCTCCCATTTCCAAGGGCACGCTGAGAGGTATTGCACCTCCGGTACCCGTCACAGGTCCAGTCGACCTCAACTCTCTGCCAGTGCCACTTGGCAGCACTGAGCAGTGCCAAGCTCCGTCCAGCCTGGACGTGGAGCCACCACAGAACTTGACTTCTGCGCCTGGCCCCGAGCTAGTGCTGGCGCCTAACCTAACCAAGGATCCTCCTACAGGAGATCCTCCAACAGGCATGGAGCTTACCGCAGCCCATGGCCAATCCAAAGTCCATGAGTCTTCTTCACCCTCACCACTGACGCCCGAGGATGAACCTCCGGCAGACCTAACCTTCATACCTCCTCTGGAAAACCAGGAACTGCCCGACCAGGAGTCAGCCTGGAGTTTTCCCCTTACGACGGCTGTCGCAGCAGCCAGGAGTTGAGGCCTCCCCTGCAGTAGGTTCCACCTATACGGCGGTTGCTGCAGATACCAAAGTAGGGTGTTCTCCTGAAATCCCTCAGGCTACCACTGCCTCTGCTCCTGCCGGCGTTTCTGGCCTTTCCCCAGAGTCGGTGCCTCCGTCTACTCCTAGGACTGGTATAGCCAGGTCCTGGAGGAATAAGAGGAAGAAGAAGAAGGGACGTAGCAAATCATTAACACACTAACCAACGAGCCACATGCTCTCCTTGACACCTGTGCCCGAGGTACAGTGTCGCATTCAATTGCAGAGTGATCCTGGCACCTACCCAGAGAAGGTAGCCAGACTGATCTCTGCCAGTAGAACTAACCCTCTAACCCCTAGCCATGGTAATACTAACCCTCACTTAAATATAATTGCCTCATTACATTCCCATGCTGGTAATGCACTAACCACTCATCATCCTCACGCATCATTACCTCACCTCATGTATTTTAACAATTCCGGCGACACATTACTGCTGTGCGTACCACACTCTGGAATGATTGTGTCTCCCTTTAACTGTATTGAGTAGGTTAGGCTAATGATTTAGTACCAGGGCATTAGGTTAGTAGCAAGTAGAATTTTCAAGTAACCTTATCTAGGGGTAGAGTAGACTGTCGTCACAGACAACCCGTAGTTATTACTTAGGCTAGATTACATCACTACATTAAGTTAGTACACTTAGCATCTTTGCCTATAAGTTAGGTAGGCCATTGTAGTCAGCCGTATCGCTGCTCTAAAAACTTCAGGTTAGAGTAGGAGAACTGGGTAGTCGAGGCGATCAACTTATTTAAACCAAGACCTTCACGCCCGAAAGGGAGTGAATGCCTTCTTAACAGGGGGAGCTGCTACGTTTATAGAACGCCTCGCCTTCCCAGCAGAGTTTTAGTGATATTAGTTATAAAAGAAGCAGCCATGCCTCCTAAAGCAACTGATGTTGGGGGAGAGAGCATGTCGTAGGGAGGTATTTCCGGTCTGACGGAGGCTTAGGGTAAGAGAGGCAAGTCACAAGAGTAGCTAGGCTTCGAAATGGATCTTAGGGACCTCTACAATAAGACCTCTTTTTCCTTCCCAATTTGCTGGCGTTGTGTTTATCACTTTTCAGGCAGTGCCCGAGGCGATGTATGGAAGCCCCAAGTCATTAAGGAAGAACCAGTATCTCCCTCAGTCCGCTACAGTCTGTGACCCAGGACAGATGTCCAGCTGGCCAGCCTCCCAGACTTAAGCCTATCGGCTCGGCGTACTGGTGGGCACAAACCCCAGACCTGAACAGAGTCAGGCCGCATTCTTCCACAACGATCCACTGAATACTGCATCCAGGTACGTCTAAAAGTGTAAACTTCAACCCAGCACCTTTTACTACCATACGACTCTTGCTAATTTCATTTTCAAGGCTCATTTTTACCCCTTCTACATCAAAAGCCCTTTGTCCTCATCAGGCCACATGCTTCCCATTGTGACTTGTTAAAGACCAAGCTTTCAGTGCATACCTCAGTGAAACATTAGAGTTTCCTTCCCCCAATGTTAGAGAATTAATCAGCCTTAATCAAAGCAAGAAGTTATTTTTTCTTTTATCTTGTTTAATCTGGGATTCTTTTCCAGATTCCATGAGTCACGTGCCCAGTCTCTCTGCCCGCAAGTGTGCATTACCCAAGTTTATGAAACCAGCTTGAATTAATCCAGTTGGAGCCAGCTATTATCCATTTGTGAGAGATATATAATTCCCTTTCTCCAGGCCAGTAAGGGCCTTTTGTAAATAAATAGCTGTAAAGTAACGAGCTGAGTTTTCTGGCGACCTTTCCCTCTAAGAAATTATCAATAACTATCAGTTCACAGTAAGTTAAAGCAATTTCCTCTTGAAATCCCTCAATTATTTCCATTTACGTATATAGCCTCTCTCAAGGCCAGCTTAATACGTAAATATATATATATATATATATATATATATAATATTATAATATATATATATATATATATATATATATATGATATATATATATATAATATGATATATACATACATACATACATGCATATATTTACTGGTAACATATGGGATGTATACAACAGAATCCACTTTAAAGGCTAGTAATAATGTAATTTCCAGAAATGACAGAGATAATGTATAAAGTAAAACTTTGTTTAATTTGAACTTTTATCTCACCCAATGTAAGCGATTTCAGAAACCATAAACAGAAGGTTATGGATTTATAAACTTATAAAGAGGAGGTAATTGAGAATATTTCTCAAAAAGTCGAGATTGAAAAACAAAGGATGGTATGATTTATTTTTTTTAATTATGCATCAGATTTGCAGAGCACCTGATAGCATACTAAGCAGAGCAGATGCTATAGATCGTCAGATTGGAGTCTCAGACCCAAAAGATTCATTAATGGTGAAAGGAAAGTAAGAAGTCAACAAGGGTCTGACTTAAATACAAACAGAAGGTATGAATGAACTTACATAGGAACCATATAACTTCTAATTCCAATTATCGTTATTCTAGAAATAACAAAAAGAGGAAAGTTTTTTGATTGATTTTCAATTACGTAACAATACGAGAGTTCCTGACAGATTTCCTATATATCGAGGGTATATTGTTAACATTACGTAACCTTCAACATTTTCTACCTAGAGTTATTAGAAGATTTCATGACTAGTTTAAAATGATCATCACTGACATTCAAAGTGTTTACATGCAGTCGGATCGTTTTTAGTCTTAAAAATGCCTGGTATTTCACTCCCAGAACCTACACCAATCTTTAAATTGAATATTCATTCCTATATGACTTGTAACTTACAACTCAGTATTTTCCTAGCTTCTAAAGAAGAAATTGAACAAAAAATTTGAATTTGATACAGGATAATCATGTATAGGTTAAACTTTCTAAATGTGAATTTTTTTGTTCAAGGTATGAATAATTTCTTATTCATTTTGTTTTGAGCATGACAAAATGAGGTCGAGATTTCAATTTCAATTTAAGTTTAATAGTTATAACCTCCTTGCTTAAGTCTCTGATATGGCAGTTAATAAACTTGGATTCCTGCAAATGTAAACATTCGTCTTTTTGTTGAATTATTGAAGGCAATGATAATGAATTATGTGTGAGAGAGAGAGAGAGAGAGAGAGAGAGAGAGAGAGAGAGAGAGAGAGAGAGAGAGAGAGAGAGAGTAATCATAACCAACACTGACTTTCAAGAGAACTTTATTATAGACTAGTTTGTATCTTCCTAAAACTATAAAACAGCAATGGATTTTGCATTTACTACATGACGTACATCATTGTTTAATAAAGAAAATAGTGAAAATCAGTCAGATGAGATGACGATTGTATATACCGGTTCTTTTTGAAATAATTCACCATATTATGAAGAATTATTACCACAACGTTTTTCACAGTCTCTCTTTTCCTTAGTGGATTACTTTTCTGGTATCTTTTAAAGGGCGTAACAAGGCCATCTTCAGTTTCGCCTTGCTTGTTAGTGTTATTCCCTATGACTTCCCATTCAACAGTTCTACTTGATTCTCTGTTCGCTTAGAGGTGATCGTCGATATATTTTTGTTTA
>NC_061110.1:104914061-104916561 GCF_015104395.2 Macrobrachium nipponense
CGTTAAATATGCAGTGTCCATCTCGCGTGGTTCGAGAGCCATGTTCAAGGACGCATTCCTGTTTGACCTTTGACCGATAAGTATGACCTTGGAGTGGAGGACACCACACGTTGTTTTGGGACCATATAAACACATGTGGAATCTCGATCTCTTACAATTGCAAATTTATAGTATAGTCAAGGTTATAATCCAGTTCGACGCTTAAACTCAAGTATGACATTAACCTTTAACTCTCTCTCTCTCTCTGCTCTCTCTCTCTCTCTCTGTGTGTGTGTGTGGGTGTGTGTGTGTGTGTGTGTGTGTGCACGCGCGCGCTCATTAGCATTTGTTAGCGATCAAGAAAGACAGTTGTGAAACTTTTATCTCGTATAATAGTTAACAAAAGTATGGCAAAGATTAAATCTTAACTCCCTCTCTCTCTCTCTCTCTCTCTCTCTCTCTCTCTCTGTTCATCAACTTTGTTAGTGATCAAGCAACACAATTATGGAGCATTTATCTTGTAGGAGTTCAAGATTTAATGGCAAAGATCAAACTTCTTAACTATTCGACCTTCTTAGGAGTCCATCACTTTTCTTACTATGTGTGCCGTTTCTAGGATCACACTCTTCTGCATGAGTCCTGGAGCTACTTCAGCCTCTAGTTTTTCTAGATTCCTTTTCAGGGATCTTGGGATCGTGCCTAATACTCCTATGATTATGGGTACGATTTCCACTGGCATATCCCATATTCTTCTATTTCTATTTTCAGATCTTGATACTTATCCATTTTTTCCCTCTCTTTCTCTTCAACTCTGGTGTCCCATGTTATTGCGACATCCAATGAGTGATACTTTCTTCTTGACTTTGTCAATCAACGTCACGTCTGGTCTATTTGCACGTATCACCCTATCCGTTCTGATACCATAGTCCCAGAGGATCTTTGCCTGATCGTTTTCTATCTCTCCCTCAGGTTGGTGCTCGTACCACTTATCACTGCAAGGCAGCTGATTTTTCTTGCACAGGCTCAACATGGAGGGCTTTTGCCACTGAATCATGCTCTTTTTGTACTGGTTCTGTGCAAGTGCCGGGCATTCGCTTGCTATGTGGTTTTATGGTTTCATTTGCGTATTGCACTTCCTACCATATGGGAGAGATGTTATTTTCGTCTATCGTTCTTTGAACATATCTGGTTCTTAGGGCCTGATCTTGTACCGCTGTTATCATTCCTTCAGTTTCCTTCATTAGCTCTCCCCTCTGTAGCCATTGCCATGTGTCATCGCTGGCTAGTTCTTTAATCTGTCTCATGTATTGTCCGTGCATTGGTTTGTTGTGCCAGTCCTCTGTTCTGTCTGTCATTCTCCTGTCTCTGTATATTTCTGGGGTCTTCGTCTACTTTTATTAGTCCTTCTTCCCATGCACTCTTTAGCCACTCGTCTTCACTGGTTTTCAGATATTGCCCCAGTGCACTGTTCTCGATGCTGACGCAGTCCTCTATACTTAGTAGTCCTCTCTCTCCTTCCTTTCGTGTTATGTATAGTCTGTCCGTATTTGCTCTTGGGTGTAGTGCTTTGTGTATTGTCATATGTTTCCTGGTTTTCTGATCTATGCTGCGGAGTTCTGCCTTCGTCCATTCCACTATTCCTGCGCTCGTATCTGATTACTGGCACTGCCCATGTGTTTATGGCTTTTATCTTATTTCCGGCGTTGAGTTTTGACTTGAGTATCGCCTTGAGTCTCTGCATATATTCTTTCCTGATCGTGTCCTTCATCTCTTGGTGTTTTATATCCCTCCTTCCATTATTCCAGGTATTTGTATCCTGTCTCATCTATGTGATGATGTTGCTCCATCTGGTAGCTTTATCCCTTCAGTTCTCGTTACTTTGCCTTTTTGTATGTTAACTAAGGCGCATTTTTCTATTCCAAACTCCATCCTGATGTCCCCAGATACAATCCTTACAGTCTGGACTAGGGTATCTATTTCCTTGATGCTTTTGCCATACAGCTTGATGTCGTCCATGAACATCAGATGGTTGATTCTGTTGCCTCTTTTCTTGTTGGTACCGGCATCCATCTTCTGTAGTGCTTTTGTCATGGGAATCATGGCTACTACGAAGAGTAGTGGGGACAGTGAGTGCCGCCCTGGAAGATCCCTCTCCTGATATTAACCTCTGCTAGTCTTATTGCAGAGATTGTAAGTATTGTATTCCAGTTGCGCATTGTATTTTTGTGGAAGCTGATAGTGTTTTCCTCTGCCCCATATATTTTCAGGCATTCTATTAGCCATGTGTGTGGTTATCATGTCGAAGGCTTTCTTATAGTCTATCCATGCCATGCTTAGGTTGGTTTCCTTCTTCTACTGTTCTTCATTACCATTTTGTCTATTATTATTTATTATTATATTATTATTTTATTATTATTATTATTATTATTATTTTATTTTTTTTTTTTTTTTTTTTTTTTTTTTTTTTTTTTTTTTTTTTTTTGCTCTATCACAGTCCTCCAATTCACTGGGTGGTATTTAT
>NC_061110.1:104946561-104957521 GCF_015104395.2 Macrobrachium nipponense
TCTGGGATGCAGTTTAGATATTTGTCGAGCTTATTCTTAAACACATCTACGCTCACTCCTGATATATTCCTCAGATGAGCTGGCAACGCATTGAATAGACGCTGCATTATCGATGCTGGTGCGTATAGTGGATTAATGCCCTGTGTGCTTTCCTTATTTTACCCTGGTATAGTTTTGGGCACTATTAATCTACCTCTGCTTGCTCTTTCTGATATTTTTAGTTCCATGATATTTTCTGTTATTCCTTCTATCTGTTTCCATGCCTGAATTATCATGTAGCGTTTCTCTTCTTTCCTTTCTGACTATATAATTTTAAGGATTGTAGTCTTTCCCAGTAGTCAAGGTCCTTAACTTCTTCTATTCTAGCTGTAAAAGGACCTTGTACACATCTCTATTTGTGCAATATCCTTTTGATAGTGTACCATATCATATTGCAATATTCAAAGTGGACTACGAACATATGTTTTATAAAGCATAATCAATGTGTTCAGCTTTTCTTGTTTTGAAGTGCCGTAAACAACATTCCCATTTTTGCTTTACATTTTGCCAAAAGAATTGCTATTTGATCATTGCATAACATGTTCCTATTCATCATCACACCAAGGTCTTTAACTGCTTCCTTATTTGTGATTGTCTCATTATTAGGTCCCCTATATGCATATAGCTTTCCTTCTCTGTCTCCATAATTTATTGATTCAAATTTATCAGAGTTAAATACCATCCTATTTACCTCTGCCCAATCATATACTTTGTTAAGGTCTCTTTGTAGAGCGTTCCTATCTTCATCACAAGTAATTTCTCTACTTATTCTTGTGTCATCAGCGAAACTACTCACTACCGAATCCTTAACATTACTGTCTATGTCTTCAATCAATATAATAACAAACAGTATTGCAACTAACCACCGTACCTTGTGGCACACCGGATATTACCTTGGTTTCATCCGATTTCTCATCGTTTGCAATAACTATCTGTTTCTGTTGTGTAAAAATTCTTTTAACCATCTTCCTACTTTATCTACGATATTGTGTTTTCTAATTTTCTTCGCTAATATATTATGGTCTACTTTGTCAAAAGCTTTTGCAAAGTCTAGATGAACCACATCTGTTTCATTTCCGCTTTTCATATTTTTGAATATGTTCTCACGGTGGACTGACAGTTGGGGTTTGTGTACTTTTTCCGGGTACGAAACCGTGTTGTCCTATATTAAAGAAAATTATTTTTTATAAAGTTTCATAATATTTTTCTTTCATTACCCTTTCATACACTTTCATAATATGTGATGTTAGACTCACAGGCCTATAATTACTTGCCTCTAGTCTTGATCCACTTTTGAAAGTAGGGGTGTATATGCTAATTTGTGCTCATCATTAATCTTGCCCGTATCTACACTTTGTCTTAATAATGTTGCAAGTGGCTTTGCGATAGAATGAACTACTTTCTTTAACAAAATAGCAGGGACTCCATCAGGCCCTGCAGCAGCTCCATTTTTAATTTCATTAATTGCCTGCACAATATCAGCTTCATTAATTTCTATGTCAGCTAAATATTCACTATTTTCGTCCATTACTTCTATATCATTATCTTCATTATCTATTCTAGGGGTTGAATTCTCTTTATATCGTTCTGCCAGTATGTTGCAAATTTCCTTTTTTGCATTCGTTAATCTCCCTTCAATTCTCAGAGGGCCTATTTCTATTCTTCTTTTATTCATCTTCTTCGCATATGAGTATAATAGTTGGGGGTTTTTGCTTGATATTTAATAGGGTTTTTTCTTCCAAGTCCCGTTTTTCATTTTCTTTTTGATTGTATAATCTTTGTTCTGCATTTTCTATCTTACTTTTTAGTTCTATAACTTTCCATGCATTTTTTTCTTTTGCAAGACGTTTTTTCCACTTTCTGATTTTCTGGAACAAGATCCTTCTGTCTCTTGGTATGCATGAATGATGTTTACTTTTCTTCTTCGGTATATATTTATCCACTATTTTCTCTAATATTTTATATAATATCTCCATATTACCCTTATGTCATCACGTACGAAAATGTTATCCCAATCTTTGTTAATTCTTCATTTATTCTGACCATTTTATATTTTACTGTAGAAGTTGTATTTTCCATATCCTTCCCACTTTTTCATTTCTTGCTTATCTCTGTTTTCACTTGCTTTGGAATGAACTGTTAATTCTATGACATTATGGTCTGAAATACTCGCATTATAAACTATTATTTCTTTAACATAATTCATCTCGTTCACAAATACTAGGTCTAAAGTATTTTCCTTTCTTGTTGGCAGGTGATTTATTTGTTGAATGTTGTATTCTAGTATAGCAATATCTAATAGCTTTTCGAATTGCCTCTTATCTTCTGCACTACTATTACTCTCTTTTTTTATATCTAAGTACAACCACAATCTCCTATTCGTTCATTTATTTTCCATTCTACGAAAGGAAAGTTGAAGTCTCCAGATAGGAGAATAGTCCAGTCCTTGTGATTTCTACATATATCATCCAATTTTTCAATTATTAATTCAAACTCTTTAGTATTAGGAGGTCTATATATTACTATGTTCATTAATTTTTCAGATTCAAATTCTACGCTATAGTTCACATTCTGAGTTACTAATATTTCTCATATATTTTTCCTTGTTTTTGTCTTCCCATATATTGCGGTTCCCCCTTGATTCCACCTATTTTTTCTATCTGATCTATAAGTTTGGAACCATTTTATTTGATCATCATTCCCAGTCTCTTGGGAATACCAGGTTTCACTTATATTCATTATATCTATTTTCTTTTCAATTTGGGTTAGTTCTTCTAAGTACTCTATTTTTCTTTTTGAGTTACTCGTAACTAAACCCTGCGCATTCATCACTATGATGGTTTGCGTGTTTTCTCCTTCATTTAATTTTGGTAGTAATAAGGATTTTCCCATGTCTCTTTGTTTCCTGTTCTGGTATGTTGTTCTTTTTTTCATTTCCAGAAATTCTGACATTAAAAAATCCAAAACTTTTCCATAATATTTGATCTTCCTTCATCATAATTATTCATTTTGTGTCTGAATCTGCAATTTTCTCCGTTTCTGCAATATCCTCTTGCATAATAAATACAGTTATATATCTCATTTGTAGAAATTTTGAGGAGCTGATGCTTTGAAATTTTTTTGCTGACACCTCTGCATATCTCATTGGTGGCGGCTTGCTTTCTCTTACCTGATATTCTTGATTTCTCTCTTTATTTGTTTCTTTCTTATTATTTTGGATTTTATTACTTGGTTGGTTATTTATTTGATTATGATTCATGGCTACAGGGTGCATATAACATTTACATTTTTTGTCGAACTTACATCCTTTTCCTTCTTTTAGGTTTTTTTGCATATTTTTGGGATGCAGATCTCTGCAATCATCCCCATAGCCATCTAGGTATGCACATTTACCATATATTTCATAGTTGTGGCATACCTTAGGATGTTTGTAGTAACATCTTTCTCCAAATCTGCAGTTTCCCTCTTTTCAAAAGGTTGCAGATTTTGTCTTTCTTGTCTATTTTTTCCTCTTTCCCATCATTGTGTAGATCTGGGTAGAGCCTCTTCGGGATTTTGCTTTTGTGTTGTCATATCGTAATTTATTTCTTCGTAGTATGCTGCTTTATTGCCTCATATGTAGTATCAATGAGTATCTCTGCATCCATACTTTTATCTTGTTCTTTGTTTTCCTTATTTTTCTGTCATTTCATTTTTGTTTACTTCTCTTCCGTTTTCCTTCTTCTTCTTCTTCTTCTCTCCTCTTCTTCTTCATCCTCAACTATTTGTACATTTCAATCTTGATTTAATAACATTGTCTATCCATGATAGACATGTTTGAACAAAATATTCTTGTATCTTTTCTCATATCTTGCATTACCTCAGCACACTGTGGATGGGTCGGAATGTTGCATGCAGCACATTTTCTGATTAGGTTTTGTGGATTGACTATGCTATACCAAACCTTACACAGTTTGCATGCTTTTGGCATTCTTTTTCCTAATGCATCAATTAGGATATTCACAAGATTCACCTTATTCATTTTCTTTGTCGGAATATGTTGGTTTTATGTATATTTTCTTTATGAGTCCTCTTGACCACTTGGATTTTATTTGGAACTTCTTCAATTATTTTCAAGATGTTTTCATTAGATTTGCTCCAGTTTGAAGGATTATATCCTTCTAATATATCTATGAATGCTTTTGTATCTTTTTAGTTAGGACTGTTGCTGATCTCATAGATGAGAAATGCCAGTTCCCTTCCTGCTACCTCATCGTATTGCGAATCTGCCAAGCAAGCTAAATTACGCCATTTCTTCCCGCAGTTGGAAGTTACTGCCATCTTGTTCTGATTTATAGTATTACACTTGATAAACTAACTTAGAAGACGCTTTATCCTACTATTTTCACACTAATCTTATCACCGATAGTTCACGAACACTTCTAGATATTTCTCAAATTCTAGTCGTATGTTAAACTTGTGATATCTGTTGATTAATCTGACTTCACACGGGAACGTCTCACCAAGCACGGGTGAGTCACAGGGATAATTAACAGTGCCGTTGATTTTTCTTTTTTCCTTTTTTGGAAGTTAGCTATCGCTGACACAAGTTTTTATCATGGGCGAATTTGAATTTATTTTTCTCTCCAGTTTGTGTGATTTTTTTTTAATATCTCAGTTCGTGACTTAGAGTCATTGTTCGGGAACGTGTTTGTGATTTCAGCTGTTTGATGCTGTAAAGAGATTTATGGGAGAATTTTTGCTTTTTTTTTTTAATGCATACGTAATGGCGCTACATTTTTTTTCTGGATATTTGTGATCCAGAAGTTGTGGGTTTTCTTGCACAATACCTTTGTTGTATTTGTGACAACTTTGTCAGAGATAGCAAACTTGGCTAAGTTTCTAGTGGCCTATGCCGTAGTGCATATGGAGAAGTCTTTGCTTAGACACTGAATTTGGAGTTTTGTTATAATGAGTTGTGGCCCATTGGTGATTTTTTCTAGAATTTCCTGGACAATTTTATTTGTCGAGTTTTGGCTTTCCTCAGCAGTTATGCTAAGCAGAGAGTTTATAGTCTTTGACTATAACATTGAGTTATTCTCGGGGGGAATTGGAGGTATATTATTTTGGAGGTATAATTTGAGATATAATTTGGAGGTATAATATTTTGGCCATTTGATATTTGCCTGTGGTGGTGAGAGCTATGTTTAGTCAATTATTTTTTGCAGCCATCTTTGTTTGCAATTGGAGACACCTTTTTGAGGAGATATGTGGCAATATTTTATAGTGTGTCAGCTGGGTGCTTTGAGTGCATTTTTTTTGGAGATGGAGTTACATTTTTTATTATCCTGCTTGGAGATTTAATCTTTTTTTGGAGACTTTTTATTTATCCCACGTGGAGTTATTGGTAAGTATTTTTTATTTGCCGAAACAGAGAGGTGAATATTTTTTATTGCTGGAGTGGTGGTTTATATTAACACGTGGTTATTAGTGAAATTAAATGGAGGAAATATTTTTATCACTGGAGTGGTTTTATTATTAAGATGGTGATTTATATATATATATATATATATATATATATATATATATATATATATATATATATATATATATATATATATATATATATATATATATACATATATATGTGGATAGCATTAATCCTTGGGGGTGACATTTTTTTTGTGGTTATGATTTTTTCTTGAGTTGAATTCCTGGAGTTTTCGAGCCATGAGAAGAGTTCTGTGGTTCCTTTTGGTTTCGTGACTAGTTGGAGGCGAGTGGCATTACTGCATTGTGGTCCTATGGAGATGTTATTTTTGAAGGCATATAATTGCTGAATTTCAAGTTTACCGTAGTTTTTTATCCCGAATAGGTGATTATTTTTTATATAATTGGGCAGTATCATGTGAGAGATATGCCTTCGAGACAATCTTCGAGCAGCTTAGTCATATCCTGGAGATAATTTTGGGAAATGTGCTTACTTAGTGTCAGTATAGAACCTTTTTGAGAATCATGGGTTTCTGAACTTGTGAGTCTGACTAGACATTTTTATGCTGCAGTTCGAGCACACGTGTCCGCAGGTGGATTTTTTGCTGACAACGCTGTGATGAGTCCGGTGTGCGGACTCTTTTCCTCTAGTGGTGATTGCTCAGAGTTTTGCAATATCTGGAAATGTTGACCATAGCATTTCATGGAAGTACATGTGTAATGGGTTGCTTTCTGGCCGTGTCCGGTCGATGGAAGTTGCGATGGCAAAAATTCCGTAACTATGCATATTGCATTTGTTGGGGAAAACACGGGGTTGTGTATATCATGCATATGTTATGTGCTTTGTGATGGGGAAGTTCACTTGTCATTATCTTTTTTTTTTTTTTCCTTTTCCTATGAGAGATGTCATTGGGGATTGAGCTTCAAATAGCATTTCTTTTGGGACGGGAGATATAATTTGTTGGGCTTCGTGAGTTGCATGAAATGGGCGTTTGACATTAAGTCTCATTGTAATTAATTATGTGAGCAGTGAAGAGATTTTTACTGATTTTGTGGGTTGCTGTAATATCAGAGCTTGAGAGAACATTTTTGATTATTGGGTCTGGGCTTGGTACGTGATTTTTTTTTTCTTGGGGTCATTACCTTTTTTCTTTTTTTTACTTGTGAGAACTTTTGAGTTTGAAATGTGAGTGCAGAAGTCCGTAGAGTTGCTGTGAGTTTTGGATTGTGTGTGTTAGTGTGTGAGTTTAAAGAATTGAGTTAGAGAACTTAATGTTTTTTTTGTTTTTGTTTTTGCCGAGTTGTGATAATGAATTATGATTTAGTGGTCATATTAAATGGAGTTAATTGGGAGACGTTCAGTTAGTATTTCTGAATTTTTGTGGTCATTATTGATAGAAGTAGTATTTCTGGGGTTAATTTTCTTATTTGGTTGACCGATGACTTGACTGACATACTTAAACACACCATAATCGTCGTTCCCCGACGCTAGCAAGACGCCCACCAGCCGTACAGAGATGTTGCTGTCGTTTGCCCAGGGTACTTACGAGAGTTTCTACGAGTTTTCAGAAGCCGTTAGATGTTTTCCACAGGGAGGCCTTTCGCCATCCTATAGCTTGCTACAGTCTGTGCAGGAAGTTGCAGACAAAGAGGGATATTCAAGAAGTCCAAAATGAGAAAAGTTTATACACTCGAGGGTTATTGGAGATGAAGCGTGATAGACACTACTTTGCACTGCCAGAGACGTGCAGTTACTACTGTATTTTGTGTTTTGAGCCGGCCAATGTGTTTTGTGTGTATAAGCTGTTTTATGTGAGCTATGGCTAGGCAGGGGCTAGCCAGGATAGTAGCCGAGCATCTGTTAGATGAAAGAGGGCTATAATTAATAATGTGTTTAATATATCATTATGATGTGATGTGCTGTGACTTTTTTGGAATGTGCAGATTCATTGTTTTTAACTTCCCATGGAGACAGAGTCCGAGCGACAACCTTAATAAAGCTGATAAATCTTCTCTGAGCAGGTCAATGTTTGTTCAGTGGGTATGTGAGTTCATGAGGGCTTGTTCAAGGTGCCTTTGAAAACTGGCTGTGACCAATTAATTGGGGCGTTGACGAAGAGTGTGAATTCATCTGTACGTGTACGAGCTATTTATGTTGATAACGACAAGTTTTAGGCAGAACGGAGGAGACGCTGCCTTGGGGAGAAAGAGCCTGGATGGCTCTATAATGTATTTTTGTTTAAGTGATTTTCCAAGCTGTAACAGGCGGTTCTCGTGAGGGGGCCGAGTGTCCTAGTGAGGGGATTGTATTTTGGAGAAGAGATAATTGGTGTGACTAATTACAGATTTTGACTGTTTAAATCCCGGGGGGTTATCTGAGTTAGTTGTCTGTGAGACTTGAACTATTATCATTCCATTAGTTACCCTGTAAGAACATGAATTATTCAACTAGTACTTTACTTTGAATAACGTATATATTTTTGTAACTCCAACTCTAAATTAATGACCTGATGGAATGGAGAGAAAGAGAGAGAGAGAGAGAGAGAGAGAGAGAGGACTTTCGCCAGTGATCGCTTTGAGAGAGAGAGAGAAAGAGAGGTTGAGAGAGAGAGAGAGAGAGAGAGGAGAGACTGAGGGTGTTACCAGTTCGCCTAACGCTCTGGCTTAACGCATACCAAATATTAAAATAGCCGGGGGGGGGGGGGGGGGACGACGCCCTTCGCTGGTAATATATATATATATATATATATATATATATATATATATATATATATATATATATATATATATATATATATATATATATATATATATATATATATATATACATATATATATATATATATATATATATATATATATATATATAGATATATATATATATATATATATGTATGTATGTACGTATATTTATGTATGTATATATATATATATATATATATATATATATATATATATATATATATATATATATATATATATATATATATATATATATGTATATATATATATATATATATATATATATATATATATATATATATATATATATGTATATATATATATATATATATATATATATATATATATATATATATATATATATATATATATATATATATATATATATACATATATATATATATATATATATATATATATATATATATATATATATATATATATATATTGTATATATATATATATATATATATATAATATATATATATATACATATATATATATATATATATATATATATATATATATATATATATATATATATATATATGTATATATATATATATATATATATATATATATATATATATATATATATATATATATATATATATATATATATATATATATATATATATATATATATATATATATATATACATACTATATATATGTATATATATATATATATATATATATATATATATATATATATATCCATATATATATATATATATATATATATATATATATATATATATATATATATATATATACATATATATACACTAATGATACTGTTCTTAGAATATCACTCATCCGAAAAACACATAATTTGATCGTTTTTTTGAAAATTTAATGAATAACAAATATTTAAAATATGTACAATAAGATATAGGCAAATGCGCTTTATAGTAGTCTGCCCATATTATTTCGCTCTTGGTTCATCGACAATCTTTTTATAAAGCCTATTCTCTTGCTTTCAGTCTTTCTCTCATTTAATCTTCGGCTGCAAAGCCAGCAGACCATATAAACCTAAATCAGCCTACAGAACGAGACAAGTAGCAAGAAATGTTGATAAATATACAAAGAAATACGAGGGAATAAGACAATACCAGACCGATAAACCAGAAATTCATGAGACGTCAACCGAGAGCAGGAATGAATTTACTCCTCGCATAAATATGTGGGGATCAGAGGATTCAAGTAGAACTGCGCCAGACAAGCTGCTGCACATTTTAGTTTTAGCCAAGATAAAACTCACAGCAAACTGAGCAGCATTAAACTTGATGCCTGAAACCGTCACTCAAGTGGTAGCATCAGTTAGGTCAGGTGAGGAATATTTTAACACAATTGTAGTAAACAATTTACACTCGTTATTCAAAATGGTGAAAATCGCTTTTCTCAGTTAGTTATACGATTCATGGAAATTTGCATTTGAGTTAGCCGTTGCTAAAAAATGAATTTTCTAAATGAGCACTTGAAGTGAACATGTATAGTAATTTATATGGAAAATTACTGTACCCTATTTGACCTCTATTGCTCTTATTCACCGAACCTATTACATGTTAGCCTACCATTTGTAAGAAAAATTGACATGCTGCTACTCATAAATAAAGGCAAAAGCCACGAGGAAAAGTGAATCGAAGGAGTACTGGGAGGCCTTTCGACTCAATGTCCTTTACTCAGCTAAGTAAAGGATATTGAGTTGAAAGGTCTCGCAAGTACTCCTCTGTTTCACTTCCTTTTGTGGGCATTTTAGCTTTTATTTGAATGAATAATTTAGCACGTTCGAACTTTTCATGATCCAGTTATAGGTGCTGTTACTTAATCTTTAAAACTTGTGAAGTTTTTAATTGGGAATTTGTTATGTGTTTGGAGTAAGTTTAGAATTATTCATTCACGATGATTAAGTTCAATTATGCCCATACTGTGGAGGGATTTTCACATTTCTATTGACCCAAAATAGTTACAAAAATATAAAAAAAATTATACACAAAAGGCTCAATCTCTATCTCTCTCTTCTCTCTCTCTCTCCTCTCTACTATCTTCTCCTTCTTCTGAATCTCCCTTTCAATTAGTTATGGCCTCAACCACCCAACCTATCGCTCCGCAATCTCTCTTGGAAGCAACGCAAAAAAAAAAAAAAAAAAAAAAAAACCCAAAAAAAAAAAAAAACCAGTGTTAATCGGTGGTTATTATGAAAAAAATGGGGGAAAAGTGTGGTGGGGGGCACAAAAACCATGAATACCCAAACAGAGATGAGGAGGAGGCGCCTAAAATTAGATCAGATCAGAATCGATTGTAACATCAAAGAAGTGAGCAAACGTTGACCGATGTAGGAGCCAACAGGTCGTGACGAATTTCAATCTACCCTTTAATTCAGGAATCTACTCCAGAGAGAGAGAGAGAGAGGAGAGAGAGAGAGAGAGATAGATAGGAGAGAGAGGAGGAGAGAGAGGAGAGGCGAAGGACGACGAGAGAGGAGAGAGAGAGGAGAGAATTATCTTTGACGTATGAGCAGTTCCTTTATGTGAAATCATCTCAATGATTGCATTCGCCAGTTTGTTTCGAATAACAATATATACACACAACCACACATACCATACATATATATGTGCAGTCGTGTGTGTTTAAGATATCGGATGCATTTTTGTTTTTTGGAAGATTCAATTATAAAAAGAAAAAACTCCTCGGTGAATAATCGTAA
>NC_061110.1:104958021-104970521 GCF_015104395.2 Macrobrachium nipponense
CGTTAAATATGCAGTGTCCATCTCGCGTGGTTCGAGAGCCATGTTCAAGGACGCATTCCTGTTTGACCTTTGACCGATAAGTATGACCTTGGAGTGGAGGACACCACACACACGCACACACATCAGCGTTGTTTTGGGACCATATAAACACAAGTGGAATCTCGATCTCTAACAATGCAAATTTATAGTATAGTCAAGGTTATAATCCACTTCGACGCTTAAACTCAAGTATGATATTAACCTTTAACTCTCTCTCTCTCTCTCTCTCTCTCTCTCTGTGTGTGTGTGTGTGTGTGTGTGTGAGTGTGTGTGTGCAAGCGCGCACGCTCATCAGCTTTGATAGCTATCAAGGAAGAAAGTTGTGAAGCTTTTATCTAGTATAATAGTTAACAAAAATATGGCAAACATTAAATCTTAACTCTCTCTCTCTCTCTCTCTCTCTCTCTCTCTCTCTCTCTCCTCTCTCTCTCTCTCTCTCTCTCTCTCTCTCTTCTTTCTCTCTGTTCATCAACTTTGTTAGTGATCAAGCAACACAGTTATGGAGCATTTATCTTGTAGGAGTTCAAGATTTAATGGCAAAGATAAACTTCTTAACTATTCGACCTCGAATTCAAGAGTAAAATCTACTCCTTGACCTCTCTCCGCACGTCAGCTTCACTTGTGAATTATGCCAGTGATGGACATAAGTGAATTTGCACCTTCCTTAAACATTTGGAGATCAGAAAATTTCACAACAGCACCGGGTAAACACTTCCACATTTTGGTTATAGCCAAAATAAACTCCTAGCAAACCGAGTAGTACTACACCTGATACTTGGAAAAAGACTGTTGCAGCAACATCTTGCATAGTGTTGCTAGCAAGAACAGCTGGATCTGATAAAAAAAAAAGTGCATAGGATGTTTGTCGTTGATGTACCGATTTGTGGAATAAATTTTGATTACATGCACATCACTCCTAAATTCAAAATGTTACCTCACAAATCATGCAGAGGGTTCTCAAGTTCTTCTTTTTAATTTCTTGTAAAATAAATTACCGTTGTTACAATTACTTCATGGCTGAAACTTAAAAACAAATACAGTAAGTATTCTGATGTCACTGTAGGATTTTTTTTTCATTGTTCAATGTAACTTCAATCACGTGCACCGTTTTTGTTTTTTTTATTTTTGAAAGATTATTATTATTATTAATAATATTATTATTAATTATTATATTATTATTATTATTATATTATTATTATTATTATTATTATTATTATTATTATTATTTTTATAATATAATAATAATATAATAATATAATAATAATAATAATAATAATAATAATAGAATAATAATAATAATCAATAATAATAATAATAATAAGTGGGGTACGAGCAACCAACCTGAGGGAGTGATAGGAAACGATCAGGCAAAGATCCTCTGGGACTATGGTATCAGAACTGATAGGTGATACGTGCAAATAGACCAGACGTGACGTTGATTGACAAAGTCAAGAAGAAAGTATCACTCATTGATGTCGCAATACCATGGGACACCAGAGTTGAAGAGATAGAGAGAGGAACAAATAGATAAGTATCAAGATCTGCAAATAGAAATAAGAAGGATATGGGATATGCCAGTGGGAAGTTGTACCCATAATCATAGGGGCACTAGGCACGATGCCAAGATGCCTAAAAAGGAATCTAGAAAAACTAGAGGCTGAAGTAGCTTCAGGACTCATGCAGAAGAGTGATCCTAGAAACGGCGCATATAGTAAGAAAAAGTGATGGACTCCTAAGGAGGCAGGATGCAACCCGGAACCCCGGAACCCCACCATAATAAAATACCACCTCCCAGTCGAATTGGAGGACTGTGATAGAGCACAAAAAGAAAAAAAAATAATAATATAATAATAATAATGTAAAAAAATCCACAATTATATAATAATAAGTAACGTTACACTGATGAACGGTGTTCGAAAATTTTTGTTCTATTTTAACATAGAAATATAATTTTTAATATATAATTGTGGATTTTTTAACAATTTGTTTTCACGAGACTGTGAATTTCTTAATAATAATAATAATAATAATAATAATAATATAATAATAATAATAATAATAATAATAATAATAATAATAATAATAATATATTATTATTATTATTATTATTATTATTATTATTATTATTATTATTATTATTATTATTGATTATTATTCAGAAGATGAACCCTATCCATATGGAACAAGCCAGCAGAGACCACTGGTCTTGAAATTCGATCTTCCAAAGAATATGGTTTCAGTGGAAAGAAGTAACAGAAGGTAATGGCAAATACAGAAAGAAGCGATCAGTCAATAGAGATCAATAATAAATAAATATAATAAATTAATGATGCTATACCTCACTTTTGCAATACAAACCATTTATTTAATTTAAAATAAATCAGGTTTAAGATACGAACGTCGATCTGTAAGTCCTTCTACCTACAAGCAGCAAGTTTAGCGAGAGAGATGCCAAGAATTTCGGTAAACTCAATGAAGGCAAGACTCGGTGATCTCGTAAGGACTGGAATTATTCGCTCCATGTACGTTGGAGACTTAACAGTTTCGCACCAGTCGCTATAGAATAGCGTGCAAGTCAGCTTGCATTACATGTTAGAAATGTTCTGAAGATATGCTACGGAAACAGGAGGTGATAAAATAAAAGAAAATAAAATAAAATTAAAAAAATAAATAATAAATAAATAAATAAATAAATAAATAAATAAATAGACAAATAAATAAATAAATAATATATACATATATATATGTATATATATATATATATATATATATAATATATATATATATATATATATATATATATATATATATATATATATATAAGACGACAAATTTCACCTAAGGGAAAAGCTCGTTTGTTTACGATAAAAAAAAAGGTATGAAATTTAAATTTCATCGAAAGGAAGAAGCACATGAGTTTGTGGAGATGACTGTTATAAAAAAAAATTGCTGTTTATGGTCAGATAACGATTACCATGAAAACAAATATGACCGGCATTCAAATGCATGGAAAAACATTTTAGAAACAAAACATCTAACTACAAAAGCCATTGAAAAATAAAATATTTTGAAGGTATTTGATTTTTCAGTTGTGCAATAACGCAGCTTCAAATCACGATAAGCGAGCATAATGAAGCAAATCATATCCCCATGGACTCCCTCCCAATAGGAAACCTTCTGGCTGCTTTCTATATAATTATCTACTGTTTTCATTTATTTTAATCGAACATCATGGTTATCGGAAAAATCTTATTTTTTGAAAAATAATGTAAAAATGATTTCCATTAATAAACTGCTTTTCAAAGGTATCAAAATAATATTATTAAAATTAATGTAAAAATAATATCCAATGATACACTTTCGAAGTACATTCTAAATAATTCCTGTTTGAAGTAGTAGCGTCAGTCAAGAGGCATGCAGAGAATCTCATTTATATTAAAGTATGACATGACTCAACATTCTCGTATGGACTGGAATTAATGGCTCCGGTCGCCACAGAATTGGTTTTTTTTTTTTTTTTTTTTTTTTTTTATGACGTTTTTTTAAATTGCATGGAACCAGTGGTTATTCAGCAACGGGACCAACGGCTTTACGTGACTTCCGACCCACGTCGAGAGTGAACTTCTATCACCAGAAATACACATCTCTCACACTCCTCAACGGAATGCCCGAGAATCGAATTCGCGGCCACCATACCGATCACGCCTCTGAGGCGCTCGCCATAGAATTAGCGTTCCTGTCAAGTGGTCAATCTTCATCGCACACGAATGCTAAAAATCTTCAGGCGTAACAAGCAAAGAAAGTTAAAGAAACGAGCACATAAAATATCTCGAAGGTGGTGAAAGTTAATGTTTAGTAAAAGGCAAAATCACATGATTTTGTGGTGATGATAAATGTAAAAAAATTCTACAAAATAATCAGATAATGATACAAAAACCTCCATCTGCAAAAACCCTTGAAAAATAAAGTATGCTGAAGGTGCTTATTTATTTATTTATTTATTTATTTTGGCAACATTTGAAATTAATACGACTTTAAATTGAAATAAAGTGAACATAATGATGCATATGACATCGATACAATTTTATGTTTTTTTTTCCAAATTTAGATTTTTCAAAATAATTTTGTTATTGGAAACTATTGTTAAAAACGGTCTCCAATGAGAACTTTTTGTAGTAAACGCCATTAAAGAAAATAATCCAAATCTCAAATGGCTGTAAAAAATAACTGACTAGAGTCAGATAAAGAATGTAATGGATACAAAAGGAACGGTATTCAAATACATGAAAAATAATTATGAAGCAAAACATCCAACTGCAGAAAACCCTTGAAAAATAACTACAAAAAACCCTGAAAAATAAAGTATTTTGAAGGTGTTTGCTTTTAGGCAACTGTTGAAATCAAATTACGACCTAAAATTACGAGAAAGTGGGTATAATGAGGCAAATTACATCCTGCTGAATTCCCTCCCCTAAGGAAACCTTCAAGTTGCTTTCGATATAAATTTCCTGGCTGGTAATAAAGGACGGTAAGAATGAAATATGTTGGATTAAAGGTGTTGTATATAATTTAACCGAATGGGATAATGTTAGTACTTTGCGCATAGTTTATTTCAATAACGCTATATATTGAAGGAGTATATTTATTCTTTCTTATCAATATCTTTTGCTCTTTAATTTCAAATATTCATAATTCTACGCAGTCCATATCCCAGCTTATTCAACTTTTAGTACACTTCTGTTTACAATAATTTTTCTAACATACATCGTTAATTTCCGTCGGACTACTGTAACTCCTCATCCATTAAATTTAAGGTATTATAATTTCATTAGCACTTAAAACAAAGTGTTTACAAATTGTCTTCCAGTTTATCTGGTTTACGTTAAAAAATTCGTGAATATATAATACAAAATATGTCCAGGAATAATAAAAACCAAAGGTCGAAGTAGAGGTGAATAAACAGAACGAAATTAATACATACGGGCCATGTACGTCATCAAACTCTAATAATACAAATACAGTAATGTAAAAGAGGAAAAGATTGCTGTTTACCCTTGTGGGACACTTTAACGGAAAACACGATTAATAAGTAAACATGAATATCACTAATGTTATGAAAGAACTAATATACGTCGCTGCTACTGCTATTGATAGTGCTATTTCTGTTGCTATTTCATCTACTGAAATGAATAATAATAATAATAATGATAATAATAATAATAATAATAATATAATAATAATAATAATAATAATAATAAGTATAATATAATAATAATAATGTTTTGTTAAAAATGACTGTGCTGCTTCAGCACTATTAATCTTATAAAGAGTCTTCTCTATCTTTCTGATGACGGCTTTCTCGTTGTTGCTTAGACTGGCGAGCAACGCACACAAGGGCATGGTAAAATTTGGTTGAGTCATTTGATTTATTATTGCTTATACAATTCTCTCTCTCTCTCTCTCTCTCTCTCTAACGCGACGTTTCCTCCTGATCGACAGGACATTATCAAGCGATAACTGCTGAGGGACTGAATTCCAGTGGTTGTTTGTTGTTTTTGATTTAGCTGACCTTGTGTCAGCACGGGCTCTTGCTCACAGAGCAGCCCGTAAAAATTCCAGTGGCGAGTCCTTCTCCTTTTATCGTGGTGTTGCGAGCTCTCCAGTACGGTCAGAGCACTTCTCCGGTAGGGTCGAGTTTTTATTGGTTCCCGGGAAGGTGACTCATACGGCGGGCGTTGACCAGTCTTGCAGAGCCTTCTCAGGTAGGGGGGTATCACCGGGAGCCTCTTGATTGGCTTCTACCTGCGTGTGTGTGTGTGTGTGTGTGTGGAGAGAGAGAGAGACAGAGAGAGACAGAGAGAGTAACAAGCAGAAAACAAGAGGAAAGAGTATACGGTAACCTGGCGGCTTTCTCTTTATTAGATTTCCATATGACAGCTTTGTTTTTCATCAAATTACCTAACTTGGTTATTCGTTCAACCAAGGTAATTATAATCTAATATCGCTCTCCACGTAAACAATTATATAGTATTATGTTGCCATATACTTTATCATTTTCAGTTACGGGATTGACCTTCCTATCAGATTTAAAAAAATATAAGCTTGCGCTGTTTTTTAAAAATTCCCCTTTAGTTATCATCAAGAGATTATAGCAACTTCATATAATAATCCTTTAACGATTGTATTTGCGCTTAAGGCTTAGATTTAATCTGACATGATTTTACAGGCTTATAAGTAATTGAATCTAGATGATTTAATTATTTTGATTCTACTCCACTGTGGGGAAATGGTAGCACTTCTGAACGCAGGATTTGCTCAAAGCCACTTTCATTAGTCATACTTTTTATATTGAATTTCCAATTGTTACTGTTTAAATCTTTCTCGAAAAATATATCTTCGAAAAATTCAATCATGGAATAAAGTGAAGGATATGTATATAATAACAAAGAAAGGGTAAGGATTCCACTTGCAATTTGATTACATGTAAATGTATGACAACAGACTGTGACATTAATAAACAAATATAAACAAATGCAAAATATAAGTAACGGACGAAATGGTGGTAGCCTTTGAAAAACTCAAGAAATGTAAACTGTTGCAGGTAATCGCGTTCTTCTTTATTAACAAAATTTTAAAAAAACTACAATATTTGTGTTTTTTATGTCTCTTGAGAATATTTAGGTTACAAATGAATAATACTTCACACCTAAGAATCTCATCTCTCTATTGAAAGGCACATTAACTTTAACAGGAAGGGCGTTGAATTTCTATAATAAATCTATATAGTATTCTATAAATCTATGTTACATGCACGGAACCAGCTCGACTGCAACGGTTATATGATGAGATTTCTTGAATAAATTGCATGTGAGAACTGTAGTAGGAATAGCTGGAGTCGGTGACCTCTTGCTTACTGGAAAGACAGGGAATAGTTTACTAAGTTTACTGAGTAATACGCCAACAGTCTGCCATAAAGGGTTTTATACCAAGTTGAATGTAGAGAAAATGAGGTCCGGAATAAATTTATAGACCGTTAGATTGTAAAGAAAAAAAATCTGTGTAAACTCGAACTATTTATATAAAATAGTATACTACATATATATATATATATATATATATATATATATATATATATATATATATATATATATCATATATATCATATATACATATATATATATATAAGCGATTCCACAGGAAAATGATAGTAAGATCATTTTCTGTGGAATTCGCTTATTTATGAAGTCACGTGCGTTCTACTGTGATTTTTTAAGCATATATATATATATTATATATATAGTTATATATATATATATTATATATATATATATATATATATATATATATATATATATTTATATATATATATATATATATATATATATATATATATATATATATATATATATATATATATATATATATATATATATGTATGTATATATATATATATATATATATATATATATATATATATATATTATATATATAATATATATATATATATATATATATATATATATATATATATATATACATACATATATAGATATATATATATATAGATATATATATATATATATAATATATATATATATATCATATATATATATATACTACATACATATATATATATATATATATATATATATATATATATATATATATATATATATATATATATATATATATATATATATATATATATATCCACACAAGCCACATCCCTCTTTGGCCCGAGTATTGTGACAAGAAAAACTATTTCTGTCCCTTTTACCCCTGGCTATTTATGTTTGACGAAGACAATGAAATGACTTTGTTCGTTTCACTGACCACACCCAACAAAACGAACCCTGACGTTCTTTGGGGAAATACGGATTTCCATTTCATAGAACCATAATATAACCTTTTGATCTACCGTGGTTCTGTTATGTACTGTTAACTCACAATAAAACCCATATCCTGTACCTCTTCTCACCCTCCAAACAACGTTTTGGTGGAGCCCGGGGATTGGAAATTGCAATAAAGGGAACAAAGAACAGAAACGCTTTCTATATTTGGAATGACACTCTAAAACCATCCTGACGTTTCGGAACACCAGGGCACTTAGCTAGAAGTTTTTATTTTTTTTTTTTTAACTTTTGTTCATAGGTGCCTCTATCGATTTATTTAAATGCACACACTCATACCTAAAGACACATACATACATACACACACTCACACACCCATATATATATATATATATATATATATATATATATATATATATATATATATGCAAATTTTACAAAAAAGATTTAACATTTTAGAATTTGTGTACTTTGTATCGCATCGCACACGTAAGAGAATATCTTAAAAGTGCGTATTCTACTTTTTTCTTTCACCAATAAGGACTGAGTCCTCGTATAATGAGAGCAATTTGTTACTTAAGGTATCCTATAATCGCTGATAGTAATCTATTTTTTGGACTTACATTTCCACGAGGTTAAAACACTTATAATTTCCTGACAGCGGTTTATTTTTCCCCGTTTAAAATGTTTTCCAGTCCACCCATTACCTTATAAAAGAATCCTCTGTAGCTTCGCTTGCATTCAGTTCGACATCCATACTTTACAGGTGTACACGCAGTTCTCTCATTCGCTTTCTGGCTGGGGCTCCCGACATTGATTGTTCGTTCTGAAACTTCCCTTTGAAGTCTCTCTTTATAACTTTTATATTTTACAGCAATGGTTTAAGTCCATTTAAGCGCGCTGTGATTTAGTTTTTTCATTTCCTTTAATTACCATTGCTTTTATTTTTTCATTCTATTCAGTTATCATTTTTTGAATCGTTTCATAAGATACATAGATTGTATGTATAGTATTGTTTGACAATAGGAGACATCGTCATATATATATATATATATATAAATATATATAATATATATATATATATAGATAGTATATATATATATATATATATATATATATATATATATATATGTGTGTGTGTGTATATATATACTAATATATATATCTAATATATATATATATATATATATATATATAATATATATATATATATATATATATATATATATACATATATATATATATATATATATATATATATATATATATATATATATATATATATATATATATATATATATATATATATATAATATCTAATATATATATACATACATACATACATACATACATATATATATATATATATATATATATATATATATATATATATATATATATATAGATATATATCACATGTATATGAATCACGGTAATGTGATAGACTTATATAATGACTACGTGCGGGCAAAAGCACTACCACGCAACCGAGAACGAGATGGGCTGTATGCAGTCTCCAAAACAAAAAATACTTGTGCGCGGCAGATATATGAGGTGAGAGGTGGCATATACTTATATCTCTTGCGGTGGCGGGGTGGTCTGGGGCTTCACTGCCAGTCCTGGAATTGAGAGGTCAATGGTTCGCGCCTGTCTATCGCCAATCTATTATCGCTTATTAAATTGTTCCCTCGGTTAAACATATATGAAACTATATTAATTCGAGGTAGAGCGAATTAGATATTAAATGACATTTGTGGTTCGATATATATATATATATATATATATATATATATATATATATATATATATATATATATATATATATATATATATATATAATGTGCGTGTGAATAGTATCATAATACTTCATCGTTCCGTCTATAATTCAGCAATATGAGAGAGAGAGAGAGAGAGAGAGAGAGAGATACTTACGCCTCTGCGTATCTAAACGTGCCTTTGCATAATCGGGACGTCCTACATATTTGAAATATTTCTGGACCTCATTAAAGTTTCATTCATTAAAGTATAATGGTCTTAAGAGTCCTTCACTATATTCAAATAATGGGAAACTTCAATTTCTCTGCGCATCGTAAGAGGCACTTAATTTGACCGTTCTTAATTGTTTAATATTCTCATTCGAAATGACTAGAATAAGGCCAGCTCATTTAAGAGTCGATGGACAATACTTCAGCTATTGCAGAAAGTAACTCTCATCATGGAAGTAATACATAAAAAATAAATTTCAGCTATTGTAAAAAGTACCTTTCATCATAAAAAAATGATAAGTAAAAAGTACCTTTCATCATAAAAAAATTATAAGTAAAAAGTACCTTTCATCATAAAAAATGACAAGTAAAAAGTACCATTCATCATAAAACAATGATAAAAACTAAGTTCATTTGGGTATTACAGTTTTAATTTATCCCGAAATATCACTAGGAAAATACTTTGGTTGTCAAGGTAGGTCTATTTCAGGTTGTAAAGATACAGGTTGTAAAGACAGGTCTACTTCAGATGTGGTTCAAGTTTCAAATATAAACGGATACATTCATGCACGAGGAGATACATACTTCTACTGTGTTGTGAGATACACACTTATACTGTGCTGTGAGATACATACTTAGACTGTGCTGTGGAGTTGGTTAGGTTACCTTTTACTCAATCTAGTGTAAATGAATTCTAACCTCCTCTAAGAATGCAAGGCTTCTAAATTAATTTCTCAAATAGATCCAAGAATTGAGAAATAAAGACAGAAATGAATAAATGACATAGAAAGAATGATACTGTCCTTTACGAGAGATACTATTGCATTGGCATTTATGGATTGATTTATACACATTTAGCATGCAAGCCAAGCACTGGGGCAACTAAGGCCACGCAGCGCTGAAATGGAAATTGATAATGAAACGATTTAAAAAACGCGCAACAGGAGGGAAACATCGCAGTTGCACTATGAATCAATTGTTGCGAGAGGGTGGACAGTAAGATGGAAGAAAGAGACTATGAATGGAGGTACAGTAAATGGAATGAAAGGGGGTTGCAGCTGGGGGCCGAAAGGACGCTGCAAAGAATTGGCATTTAGCCTCTGTTAAACGCAGTAGCATGAGAGCAGCACACCGCGGAAATGCAACATGCAAAAGTTTCTGAGTTAACTGACAATAATGTGAACCGTAGGATGTATGATGACAACGTAATGTTATGGAAGAAATTGGAGGTTTGTCATGAAGGTGAATCATGTAGGGGCTAAAAGTGAATGGTTCGCTTTAGTGGTGAAAAGAATGCCATTTCATAGACTTTATTTTTTACTGTGTAGTAGTCTTATAAAGAATGCAATGAACAAATGCAGGAGTGAAGACTGACAATTTAGATCTAAATACATGGAAAGGAGACAATGATTTATAATTGAAATGAATCAATATTGATGGACATGCCTCTTTTATTCTACGTATGTATGGTGTAGTAGGAAAAGTGAAGGATCATTATGGCACTCTTGTAATTCCTTATTTTCCTGTACAAATATGTGTATATAGCTAGTTATCCATCAATAAGGCTTTCCCTTTAAATATTTCTTTTCGAATATTTGAAACACCGGATAGTGTAGTTCTCATTAACAACGCTAAGACCTTTTTTCGTTGGTTTGCAGCTGTTCGTTGTTGGTGAATTTGGGGTCACTGTTAATAGTAACGCTTGTAAAAATCAAAGAATTAAACTTCTCCGCCCTGTGAACTGGAAATAACCTTTTGGCAAGCTGAAATAACCTTGTGGCAAGCTGCACGTGCAGTGTACTAAAACGTATCCAATCACAATTCGTAAAAGTGAGCCTGAAAGGTATTTAAAGCGGGAGAACCAAATCATTCCTACAGTGATTTGTAAAGTTTAGATATCGTATGGCCATAAACACTAATGAACTTATGAGTAATTTTAGCATAATAATTTTCATTGCTTTTGGACCTTTCCTCCCTGAAATTGCCAGTCTTGGTACAATTTCTTTTATGAGCAAAGATTATTTCTCTTTTTGAC
This sequence comes from Macrobrachium nipponense, assembly GCF_015104395.2. NCBI lineage: Eukaryota > Metazoa > Arthropoda > Malacostraca > Decapoda > Palaemonidae > Macrobrachium > Macrobrachium nipponense. Next base: position 104,969,931 of record NC_061110.1, read on the forward strand.
CTTTAAGCGGGATAAATTTTGTTAGGCATTCTATTGTGAGTATCCTCAGGAAAAGCCCATTATCCTTTACACTTTAGAGGATGAGTTTACTGCCTTACTGCCTCTCAAGACTCAAACTATCCTGGATCTTTAGGCATTCACGATGAAAAGACTGACTTTTGAGTCAAGTCAGAACATTAGAAAGCTGTCTTTGAGGGTTATGTCAGAACGTTAGGAATGTTAAAGCTATGTTAAAGCTAGAGTTGCAAGGAAGAAGAGGCAAAAATTTTATAGGCTTTTTGATCCACTTCACATGGAATAATTCCAGCTAAACAAAGAAGCACTTCAACCAACTTTCTTTTTTTTTTTTTTTTTTTTTTGAGATTTGTTCTCACTTGAATTTCAATAGTTGATACGGCTGTAACATATATGAAATCCTGTAGCACAAAAAGAAGTAAGATTTGTTAGTAAGAGAAATGATGCTTTTGCATCCCAGCAGGAGTTAGTGAATTTATGAATCTTGTGGTTTATTTATGGCAACTGTGGGAAAGTGGTGTAATTCAAAGAGATACACAAGAACGCGGGACAATCTTGTTGACTGATAGATGACTT
>NC_061110.1:104978021-104980521 GCF_015104395.2 Macrobrachium nipponense
TGTATGACAAAATTTTCCTCAGGCAACTTCGTCGAGAAGATGAGGAAAAACAATCAGGAAATAATGGTACAACAACCAGATCAGCAATAACAAAGAAAACAGTGACTTTCTACGGTAGGAAACAGATGAATCACGATAACGGACACTTGGAGGATAATCAGGGGGGACTACTCCGTCAACATCCATCCTAATGGCGCTATGAAAGGCATAAAAACAAGTATATTACCGACCTAAGAAGGCCCATAAAAATAACGTAGCCCCTCGTCCAGCCAAAGGCCAATGTGGGAAGTATGGGCCTCACCACGACGCGTAAATTATTCCGATTACAAAGCCTCTATAATGGAGGTCAGCATTCCTTCTTCAGGGAGGTGCCACTAAGATGAAATACAGCGGTACTCTAGCTAGTGGCTGACACTTATGAAAGAACTATAAAAAAAGCTTTGTGGGCTTAAAGGCCTTAACCTATAGAAAACAACCCGCTTATAGAATGCCAATGCGAAGAATTGTTGATACTATCCACCCTGAAATGAGCTTGACATAATGTCTATAGCCACTAAGACCAAGTGTTTTCGCACCTTTGACGACGTCCATAGGCTAATAACACGGAAGGTATTACGTCACTATGGCATCAAAGTTAAATAAATAAACATATTATATATATATATATATATATATATATATATATATATATAATATATATATATATATATATATATATATACACACACACACACACACACACACACACATATATATATATATATATATATATATATATATAGATATATATATATATATATATATATATATATATATATATATATATATATATATATATAAACTGAAATTATACACGAACTTAGTAAATAAACAAGGAGTATTCTCGGTGCTGTCTCAAGTGAATTAACAGTAAATAGTAAGATTCTTCATAGGATTGCTACATCACCTTTGCTGTCTATCATTCATATAGATTTTATATTTCAAAAAGGAGTCAATGATGGAAGAGAAGGTTTACACTGCAACAAGTATAAATGCCTGACAGTCTTCGAATAATACACAGTCGACGCATATTTCATCATACTTTAACCCAAATATGCACAGGAATACTCCTTTCATAGAAAAATATCATTGCTCTATACACATCTTCCATTTAACATCATAACCTTTCGAATCCCCCTGCAAGCTCCATAAAAGGTCTTTCACTAGTTTTCTCACTTTCTCTTCACGTTTTCCCCCAAAACAGCAGCTTTGTCATCTACGTCCTTCCTCTCACATTTTTTATTTGAAAATGTCAGTAACTTAATTTGTAGTTTCTCTTGCATACTAAATCAAATAAAATACCTTCTTGGACAAGTAAGGATTATACATTTTTAATCTTCATCCAAATTAACGGAAATCACACAGTAAGAGAAACGAAAAAGACATTGATATTTACTGCAATATCAACGAGATATAAATGGGAAAGGAAAACGGCAGTCAGTAATGCAAGTAAAACGTTTGTTTTTGTTACTAAACAAAGACTGATTTATTTTATAAATGATATGTCCATTATGAACGTCGGAACAGAATAGGAATCGAGTTGTTTTGTTCTTATTCGCGGAAATAAAACACTGAAATTACAGGCAAAAAACGAGGACGTTACTCAGAAATGTATTGCGTATTAATTCCAGCGAAAGCACGGCGTTACGCGGGATAAAGAAGAGTAAATGCTAGTGTTTAATTCCGAGTTTACAGCGTCCGTTTAAGAGCTTTCCTTCCAACATGAGTCACAGAATAAAAGCGAGCGCGTAATTATTGGCCTATTTTCCTCTGCCACAGTAAAACATTGCAGTACCGTTTGCCACTTTAAACACGGGAACTCAAACGAGAATAATATAGTTTGACGAGTTAGTTTACACTTGAGTGCTTCTTCGTTCACTTGTTTTTGTCATTTTTATATTTTTAAATGAATATATTTCTAGTGAAGTTGAATTAAGAGCAGTTCTATATAAATATAATGTGATCAAGAGAGCCAGTTTTTTTTTTCACTGTAATAAAGGAGCAATACCTATCTTAATTTTTTCCATGAAATATTCCGTGATAATATTGTTAATATATCTATATGAATTTTCTCTCTCTCTCTCTCTCTCTCTCTCTCTCTCTCTCTCTCTCTCTCTCTCTCTCTCTCTCTCATATTGCTGAATTACTGGAAATGTTATTGTTTGGCATAAACCATATTTTCCAATTATCCCTGATTTGTTTTAGGCAAGTAATGGTTCTGGACATAATGATTTGCATTTTTAGCCACTGCATAAATCTGCATAATTTCCTGTCAAAGAGAGAGAGAGAGAGAGAGAGAGAGAGAGATCCACGTCTAAAAACGGGACTATTATAATGAACGAATAAAAAACGGTAATATTATAAAGGAGGAAACAACTCGACTGAGCGGTGGTTTCCGTACCTGATTTAGGACCCGAAATTTCCTATCGCCTTTTGGACACCTGTCCTCCTCATTTCTCAC
>NC_061110.1:104988021-104990521 GCF_015104395.2 Macrobrachium nipponense
GATTTTCGTAATAACCGTTATTAGCAATTAGTGTCTATTGTATTATTAAGAAAAGTGACAGAAAATTAGTTTTCCTTTAGTGATTTCTTCATTGTGATGTTCGTAGGTGAACTTGAATTAGATTTTTGTTTAAAAGTAGTATATACATGTATACATTATATATATATATATATATATATAATATATATATATATATATATATATATATATATATATATATATACATATATATATATATATATATATATATATATATATATATATATATATATATATATATATATATATATTTATATATATATATATATATATATATATATATATCCTATATATATATATATATATATATATGTATGTATATATATATATATATATATATATATATATATATATATATATATATATATATATATATATATATATATATATATATATATATATATATATATATATATATATATATATATATATATATATATAGTATATATACCTTAGAGCTCTGATCTAAAATATGAACCCTAATGCTCTCTGAAATCAATGATCTCTCTCTCTCTCTCTCCTCTCTCTCTCTCTCTCTCTCTCTCATATGCAGATTCACCCGCTGCGCTGGAAACTTATCGAAGTTCGATAGAGCTCGTTCTTAAGTTGATTTTTTAAATCCACTGTGTAGGTGACTTTTTCACGTGTAATCTGGTGACATTTAAGGTGAATATGAATATATTTTTCAGTAAAAATATCACGAAAAAAATACTACAAGAAGGATATACCGTTCCTAAGATCACACTGAAAACACAGCAGTCATATGTCCTAAAGTACTAAGGTATAAAGTAGGCAGACTAGAAAATGTATGCAATTGGTAGTTATGCAATTTGTAGAAGAGGTGAATATAAATCTTCACCCATGTAAAATTACTTAAAAGACATAGTAGTCGTTGTATAATATCGTTCCCTTAAGTTTTATTTCTGTACAATATCAACACAGAAGACAGAAGTGTCGCCTCATTTGTTATCTTCGACACGCTTCTTCCACATTTTGCTTTTGATACCTAAACAAAGACGTAAACTCTTATAATAAGGCATTCTCTTTGATTTACTGCCATTTAACTAAACGCCTACTTTAAATAAAACTACTACCACTTGCGTCCTTTGACTTTATATAATTAGGTCTAAAATTTTATTTTGCTCGTACAGGAAAGGCATTTCAGGAAATTGAAAGGTTTGGGCATTGTTATTCCAAAATTTGCTAAAGACTGTATTCAATTTCTCAAAACATGTGTTATCGAAACGTGAAGAGTTCTTATTATCTCTGGGATTGGAGTTCAGCCTACCAAATTTTAGACCTAATTATATAAAGTTTTTCCTCCCATAAGAGTCTATTTTCCACAGGTTAATCACTTACCGTTTAACGTAAATAAAAGCGACCTTCAGAAACAACTCTTTCGAACTGTCCCAGGGTGCATTTAGGAAACTGAAAACGCGCTGGACTCCGTTTTTTAAAAAAGAAAAGTCATAACACTCTTAAGCAGTTGGCAAGTAGAAAAGATCTTGTTTATTACCAGAACCCGACAAAGGAAAAGGAATTGTTTTGTTAGATAAAACTGACTATAGAGAAAAATGTTAACTATCCTAAGAGACCAAAGCAAGTTTACTGAAATTGTATCACCTGATTTTTATAATATCATTGTTATTGAGGACAAAATTAATAGATTTTTACGTACTTTAAAAAAGAACAAAGTCATTGATGATAATACATACCAGGATTTGTTTGTCACAGGATCTTCGTTTGGAGTCTTGTACGGTCTCCCTAAAATACATAAACCTAATGTACCCATGAGACCTATTTTTAGCATCCTACAATACACCCAATTATAAACTAGCTAAATATCTGGTACCTATTCTAGAACCTCTGACTAAAAATAATTTTACTCTTAGCAATTCGTATTCTTTTAAGGAAAAAATCTTACAACAGGACACCGATCTTAAAATGGCTAGTTTTAGATGTAGAATCGCTTTTTACCAATGTCCCTGTGGAGGAAACCATAGATATTATCATAAATAAACTTTTTCCTGAACCAGATAACTGTTTTTAACAATTTTAATCGAACGCTTTTTAAGACTTTCTTAGAGCTGGCAGTGCGGGACACTGCCTTTATTTTGATGATAAGCTTTTAGACAAACTGATGGTGAGCCATGGGCTCCCCTTTGGGTCCAACGTTTGCCATATCTTCATGTGCTCGCTGGAAGAGCGCATGCTAGATGAATGTCCCTTAGGTTTCACCCGCTATGTTAGGTATATTGACGATACCTTTGCCCTATTTAAAAAATGATTTTGATATCGACTCGTTTTCTTAGCATTTGCCAATTCTATACATAATAACATTAGGTTTACTGTGGAAAAAGAAGTGAACAACCAATTACCTTTTTTAGACGTTCTTGTTTACCAGAAATGATGATTCTTTTAATACTTCTGTCTTTAGGAAAAAGACGTTTACTGGCTTAGG
>NC_061110.1:104995521-105003021 GCF_015104395.2 Macrobrachium nipponense
TTTTGTGAATTTTGTGCTGAATTTTTGGTGGAAGTCAAGCATTAACATTGGTCATGTTTTTATACTACTGGTGATTTTGATGATAGCAATTTTGGTGATACTGCTGATAATGATACTTCTGATACGGTGATGTTTTTTTATATACTAACATGGGTGTTGTATGCTGTCAAGGGTGGTGTTGTTTCTTTTTTTTTTTGAAATTTGGGAGGAATTACGAAACATTTTTGTTGTTTTTCATTTTTTATGAGTTCAGCAGATATTGCTTACATCTACGTAAGTCACGGGGATAGTTAACAGTGCGTTGATTTTTCTTTTTCCTTTTTTGGAAGTTAGCTATCGCTGACACAAGTTTTTTATCATGGGCGAATTTGAATTTATTTTTCTCCTCCAGTTTTGTGTGAATTTTTTTTTTAATTATCTCAGTTCGTGACTTTGAGTCATTGTTCGGAACTTGTTTGTGATTTCAGCTGTTTGATACTGCAAAGAGATTTATGGGAGAATTTTGGCTTTTTTTTTTTTAATGCATACGTAATGGCACTACATTTTTTTTTCCTGGATATTTGTGTTCCAGAAGTTGTGGGTTTCTTGCACAATACCTTTGTTGTATTTGTGACAACTTTGTCGAGATAGAAACTTGGCTAAGTTTCTAGTGGCCTATGGTCGTAGAGCATATGGAGAAGTCTTTGCTTAGACACTGAATTTGAGTTTTGTTATAATGAGTTGTGGCCCATTGGTGATTTTTTCTAGAATTTCCTGGACAATTTTATTTTGTTGAGTTTTGGCTTTTCTCAGCAGTTATGCTAAGCAGAGAGTATATAGTCTTTGACTATAACATTGAGTTATTCTCGGGGGGAATTGGAGGTATATTATTTTGGAGGTATAATTTGAGATATAATTTGGAGGTATAATATTTTGGCCATTTGATATTTGCCTATGGTGGTGAGAGCTATGTTTAGTTCAATTATTTTGCAGCCATCTTTGTTGCAAATGGAGACATCTTTTTGAGGAGATATGTGGCAATATTTTTTTAGTGTGTCAGCTGGGTGCTTTGAGTGCGTTTTTTGGGGAGATGGAGTTACATTTTTTATTATCCTGCTTGGAGATTTAATTTCTTTTTGGAGAATTTTTTTTATCCCACGTGGAGTTATTGGTGCAATAGATGTAAGTATTTTTTATTTGCCGAAACAGAGGTGAATATTTTTTATTGCTGGAGTGGTGGTTTCTATTAACACGTGGTTATTGGTGAAATTAGAGGGAATATGGTGTGGTGTGGTTATTAATTAAATGGTGGAAATATTTTTATCACTGGAGTGGTTTTATTATTAAGATGGTGATTTATATATTTATATATATATGTGGATGGCATTAATCCTTGGGGGTGACATATTTTTTTGTGGTTATGATTTTTTCTTGAGTTGAATTCCTGGAGTTTTCGAGCCCTGACAAGAGTTCTTTGGTTCTTTTTGGTTTCGTGACTAGTTGGAGGCGAGTGGCATTACTGCATTGTGGTCCTATGGAGATGTTATTTTTGGAGGCATATAATTACTGAATTTCGAGTTTACCGTAGTTTTTTTTCCCGAATAGGTGATTATTTTTTATATAATTGGGCAGTATCATGTGAGAGATATGCCTTCGAGACAATCTTCGAGCAGCTTAGTCATATCCTGGAGATAATTTCGTGAAATGTGCTTACTTAGTGTCAGTATAGAACCTTTTTGAGAATCATGGGTTTCTGAAGTTGTGAGTCTGACTAGACATTTTTATGCTGCAGTTCGACCACACGTGTCCACAGGTGGATTTTTTGCTGACAACGCTGTGATGAGTCCGGTGCGCTAACTCTTTTCCTCTAGTGGTGATTTGCAATATCTGGAAATGTTGACCATAGCATTTCATGAAAGTGCATGTGTAATGGGTTGCTTTCTGGCCGTGTCCGGTCGATGGAAGTTGCGATGGCAAAAATTCCGTAACTATGCATATTGCATTTGTTGGGGAGAACGCGGGGTTGTGTATATCATGCATATGTTGTGTGCTTTGTGATGGGGAAGTTCACTTGTCATTATCTTTTTTTTTTTTTTTTTTTTTCCTACGAGAGATGTCATTGGGGATTGAGCTTCAAATAGCATTTCTTTTGGGACAGGAGATGTAATTTGTTGGGCTTTGTGAGTTGCATGAAATGGGTCGTTTTGACATTAGTCTCATTGTAATAATTAATTATGAGCAGCGAAGAGATTTTTACTGATTTTGTGGGTTGCTGTAATATTAGAGCTTGAGAGAACATTTTTGATTTTTGGGTCTGGGCTTGTTACGTGATTTTTTTTCTTGGGGTCATTACCTTTTTTCTTTTTTTTACTTGTGAGAACTTTTGAGTTTGAAATGTGAGTGCAGAAGTCCGTAGAGTTGCTGTGAGTTTGGATTGTGTGTTAGTGTGTGAGTTTAAAGAATTGAGTTCAGAGAAACTTAATTTGTTTTTTTGTTTTTGTTTTTGCCGAGTTGTGATAATGAATTATGATTTAGTGGTCATATTAAATGGAGTTAATTGGGAGACGTTCAGTTAGTAATTTCTGAATTTTTGTGGTCATTATTGATAGAAGTAGTATTTCTGGATTAATTTTTCTTTTTTGGTTGACCGATGACTTGACTGACATACTTAAACACACCTAATCGTCGTTCCCGACGCTAGCAAGACGCCCACCAGCCGTACAGAGATGTTGCTGTCGTTTGCCCAGGGTACTTACGAGAGTTTCTACGAGTCTTCAGAAGCCATTAGATGTTTTCCACAGGAGCCCTTTCGCCATCCTACAGTCTGTGCAGGAAGTTGCAGACAAAGAGGGTATTCAAGAAGTCCCAAAATGAGAAAGTTTATACACCCGAGGGTTATTGGAGATGAAGCGTGATGACATTACTTTGCACTGCCAGAGCGTGCAGTTACTACTGTATTTTGTGTTTTGAGCCGGTCAATGGTTTTATGTTATAGCTGTTTTATGTGAGCTAATGGCTAGGCAGGGGCTAGCAGGTAGTAGCCGAGCATCTGTTAGATGAAGAGGGCTATAATTAATAATGTGTATATCATTATGATGTGATTGTGCTGTGACTTTTTTGGAAGGTGCAGATTCATTGTTTTTAACTTCCCATGGAGACAGAGTCCGAGCGACACCTTAAGAAAGCTGATAAATCTTCTCTGAGCAGTCAATGTTTTGTTCAGTGGATTATGTGAGTTCGTGAGGGCTTGTTCAAGGTGCCTTGAAAACTGGCAGTGACCAATTAATTGGGGCATTGACGAAGAGTGTGAATTCATCTGTACGTGTACGAGCTATGTATGGTTGATAACGACAAGTTTTGAGGCAGAACGGAGGAGACGCTGCCTTGGGGAGAAGAGCCTGGATGGTTCTATAATGTATTTTTGTGAAGTGATTTTCCAAGCTGTAACAGGCGGTTCTCGTGAGGGGGCCGAGTGTCCTAGTGAGGGGGCCGAGTGTCCTAGTGAGGGGATTGTATTTTGGAGAAGAGATAATTGGTGTGACTAATTACAGATTTTTGACTGTTTAAATCCCGGGGGGTTATCTGAGTTAGTTGTCTGTGAGACTTGAACTATTATCATTCCATTAGTTACCCTGTAAGAAACATGAATTATTCAACTAGTACATTACTTTGAATAACGTATATATTTTTGTAACTCCGACTCTAAATTAATGACCAGATGGAATGGAGAGAGAAGAGAGAGAGAGAGAGAGAGAGAGAGAGAGAGAGAGAGAGAGAGAGAGGGCTTTTGCCAGTGATCACTTTGAGAGAGAGAGAGAGAGAGAGAGAGAGAGAGAGAGAGAGAGGGCTTTCGCCAGTGATCGCTTTGAGAGAGAGAGAGAAAGGGAGGTTGAGAGAGAGAGAGAGAGAGAGAGAGACTGAGGGTTACCAGTTCGCTAACGCTCTGGCTTAACGCATACCAATATTAAAATAGCCGGGGTAGGGGGACGGGGGTGGGGGGGGTGACGCCCTTCGCTGGTAATATATATATATATATATATAATATATATATATATAGGTATATATATATATATATATATATATATATATATATATACATACATATATATATATATATATATACTATATATATATATATATATATATATATATATATATATATATATATATATATATCTATATATATATATATATATATATATATATATATATATATATATTATATATATATATATATATATATATATATATATATATATATATATATATATATATATATATATATATCGTATTTATATATGTATATATGTATATATATATATATATATATATATATATATATATATATATATATCTATATATATATATATATATATATATATATATATATATATATATATATATATATATATATAGATATATATAGATATAATATATATATATATATATATATATATATATATATTATATTATATATATATATATATGTATGTATATGTCGAGCTACAATGTCCTTTAATATCTAATTCGCTCTACCTCGGAATTAATATATTTTCATATATGCTTAACCGAAGGGAATTTTTCTCGATAATAGATTTACCTGTACTTGGGCGCGAACGCAGGTACTTATAAATCCAGGAGCGTCAGTGAAGCTATAACCCTCCCCCACCGATTATAAATCCAGGAGCTCAGTAGCTATACCCTCCACGAGAGGCTTAAAGGTATATGTCGTCTCTCACCTCAAATACTTTCTCGCGCTGAAGTATTCGTTGGTTTTGGAGACACATCAACCCGCCTCGACTCCGGTACTTAGTAGCGCTTTTGACAACACGTAGCATTTTACATAAGTCATATCACATTACCGTGATTCATATACATATATCGAGCTACAATGTCCTTTAATATCTAATTCGCTCTACCTCGGAATTAATATATTTTCATATATGCTTAACCGAAGGGGAAGTTTTTTTTTCCTCGATAATAGATTTACCTGTACTTGGCGCGAACGCAGGTCATTATCAAATCCAGGAGTCGTCAGTGGACAAGCTTAACCAGCCCTCACCACCCCCGCGGAGAGGCTTAAAGGTATATGTCGTCTCTCACCAAATCAATCTTTCTCGCGCTGAAGTATTCGTTTGGTTTGGAGACAACATCAACCCGCCTCGACTCCCCGGTAGTTAAGTAGCGCTTTTGCCACCACGTAGCATTTTACATAAGTCATATCACATTACCGTGATTCATATACATATATCGAGCTACAATGTCCTTTAATATCTAATTCGCTCTACCTCGGAATTAATATATTTTCATATATACTTAACGAAGGGGAATTTTTTCTCGATAATAGATTTTACCTGTACTTGGGTGCGAACGCAGGTACATTATAAATCCAGGAGCGTCAGTGGAAGCTATAACCACTCACCACCGCGAGAGGCTTAAAGGTATATGTCGTCTCTCACCTCAAATAATTTCTCGCGCTGAAGTATTCGTTGGTTTGGAGACAACATCAACCCGCCTCGACTCCGTTAGTTAAGTAGCGCTTTTGACAACACGTAGCATTTTACATAAGTCATATCACATTACCGTGATTCATATACATATATCGAGCTACAATGTCCTTTAATATCTAATTCGCTCTACCTCGGAATTAATATATTTTCATATATGCTTAACCGAAGGGGAATTTTTTTCTCGATAATAGATTTACCTGTACTTGGCGCGAACGCATATATGAAAATATATTAATTCCGAGGGGTAGAGCGAATTAGATAGTTAAAGGACATTGTAGCTCGATATATGTATATGAATCACGGTAATGTGATATGACTTATGTAAATGCTAACGTGTTGTCAAAAGCGCTACTTAAGTACGGAGTCGAGCGGGTTGATGTTGTCTCCAAACCAACGAATACTTCAGCGCGAGAAAAGTATTTGAGGTGAGAGACGACATATACCTTTAAGCCTCTCGCGGTGGGTGAGTGGTTATAGCTTCCACTGACGCTCCTGGATTTATAATGTACCTGCGTTCGCGTCCAAGTACAGGTAAATCTATTATCGAGAAAAAATTCCCCTTCGGTTAAGCATATATGATATTAATTCCGAGGTAGAGCGAATTAGATATTAAAGGACATTGTAGCTCGATATATGTATATGAATCACGGTAATGTGATATGATTATGTAAAATGCTACTGTTGTCAAAAGCGCTACTTAACTACCGGAGTCGAGGCGGGTTGATGTTGTCTCCAAACCAACGAATACTTCAGCGCGAGAAAGTATTTGAGGTGAGACGACGATATACCTTTAAGCCTCTCGCGGTGGTGAGTGGTTATAGCTTCCACTGACGCTCCTGATTTATAATGTACCTGCGTTCGCGCCCAAGTACAGGTAAATCTATTATCGAGAAAAAATTCCCCTTCTTGGTTAAGTACATGAAAATATATTAATTCCGAGGTAGAGCGAATTAGATATTAAAGGACATTGTAGCTCGATATAGTATATGATCACGGTAATGTGATATGACTTATGTAAAATGCTACATGTTGTCAAAGCGCTACTTAACTACCGGAGTCGAGGCGGGTTGATGTTGTCTCCAACAACGAATACTTCAGCGCGAGAAAGTATTTGAGGTGAGAGACGACATATACCTTTAAGCCGCTCGCGGTGGGTGTGGTTATAGCTTCCACTGACGCTCCTGGATTTATAATGTACCTGCGTTCGCGCCCAAGTACAGGTAAATCTATTATCGAGAAAAAATTCCCCTTCGGTTAGCATATATGAAAATATATTAATTCCGAGTAGAGCGAATTAGATATTAAGGACATTGTAGCTCGATATATGTATATGAATCACGTAATGTGATATGACATATGTAGTAATGTATGTATATATATGTATATATATATATATATATATATATATATATATATATATATATATATATATATATATATTATATATATATATATATATATATACTATATATATATATATATATATATATGTATATGTATAATATATATATATATATATGTATATATATATATATATATATATATATATATATATATATATATATATATATATATATATATATATATATATATATATATATATATATATATATCTATATATATATATATATATATATATATATATATATATAGATATATATATATATATATATATATATATATATGTATATATATATATATATATATATATATATATATATATATATATATATATATATATATATATATATATATATATATATATATATATATGTATGTATATATATATATATATATATATATATATATATATATATATATATATATATATATATATATATATATATATATATATATATATATATATATATATATATATATATCTATATGTCAGAGGAAGACGGACGACAAAACCACACATCACTAGGCTGTCTTTTTTATTATTTTGCCGACGTTTCGTAATTGTTTACAGAATTACATCTTCTGGGCTGCACATAAGAAAAGATAAAAA
>NC_061110.1:105008060-105010560 GCF_015104395.2 Macrobrachium nipponense
TATCTAAATTCACTTTACCTCCCAAATGATATATTTTCATATATGTACCGAAGGGGAATTTTTAAGTTGATAACAATTTCGTCCCCCCATGGGATCGAACCACCGTCCAGGTGGACGGGGACGAAATCAGACTTATAGCGTCTCAGTTGGCTGATTGGATAGCGTCACTGACTGTCCTGATTTCGTCCCCGTCCACCTGGACGGTGGTTTCGATCCCATGGGGGGACGAAATTGTTATCAACTTAAAAATTAAAAACCCCTTCGTACATATATGAAAATATATCATTTGGAGGTAAAGTGAATTTAGATATTAAAGGACATTTGTAGCTTGAATTGATATATAAATGGATCACGGTTCGATGTGATAATTATTCATAACAAAAGCTACGTTCTGTCAAACGCTCGATTGGCCAACATGGTAGACGGGGTTTCATATCGATTCTAATTACGAAAGCATCCAGATCGAGGGTGATTTGTAAGGTCAGAATCGATATGAACTTATAGCGTCTCTGTTGGCTGATTGGATAGCGTCACTGACTGTCCTGATTTCGTCCCCGTCCACCTGGACGGTGGTTCGATCCCATGGGGGGACGAAATTGTTATCAACTTAAAAATTCCCCTTCGGTACATATATGAAAATATATCATTTGGGAGGTAAAGTGAATTTAGATATTAAAGGACATTTGTAGCTTGATTGATATATAAATGGATCACGGTTCGATGTGATAATTATTCATAACAAAAGGCTACTGTTCTGTCAAACGCTCGAATTGGCCAACATGGTAGACGGGTTTCATATCGATTCTAATTACGAAAGCATCCAGATCGAGGGTGATTTGTAAGGTCAGAATCGATATGAACTTATAGCGTCTCTGTTGGCTGATTGGATAGCGTCACTGACTGTCCTGATTAAATTTTCGTCCCCGTCCACCTCGACAGTGGTTCGATCCCATGGGGGGACGAAATTGTTATCAACTTAAAAATTCCCCTTCGGTACATATATGAAAATATCATTTGGGAGGTAAAGTGAATTTAGATATTAAAGGACATTTGGTAGCTTGAATTGATATATAAATGATCACGGTTCGATGTGATAATTATTCATAGATATATATATATATATATATATATATATATATATATATAGTATATATATATAATATATCTTTGATCCTCTGAATATTATTTGTTTCAATATGATAAAATACCTGTAAGATGATCATGGTCTAGCTTTTGCAAGAAAATTTTAAATTGCCTATACTCTTAACATTTCAATCACCTTAAAATATATTGGAAATCCTCAAATCGCCTTGAAAAGCGAAGTTTTATGATATATCTTTGCGATAGCGTCATAATATTTTCGACTGAAAGTAGTGTTTGGCAGAGTTCGTGCAAAAGGAAACTATGAAGGAAGATGATTCTACATTTATTATAAATTAGTATCATTGAGTTCTAGTATGGTACAGCCCTCTCTTGACAAAAAGACAAAACGCTAACTAAAATAAACAAAAGGAAAAGTTAATAGCAAAACCTAAAAGGAAGAGGTGCAGACCACACTAGAATTTTGTACCAAAAACTCGGGTCTAGATAGTTGACTTAAACTTAGGCTGGCTTTAGGTAAAGGGACATTGTGGGGTAATGTCAGGACAAGAAATACAGGTAGGCGAATTTAACATGGGCCTTTTGTGTCCTGTGAATATGGACATGACTATATTCAAAATTAAACATATATATATATATATATATATATATATATATATAATATATATATATTATATATATATATATGACTGGTACAAATATTCTGTTACAACAGAATTCCATCTAAGCTTTCATTCAACCAACGCTTAAGAGGATTAAAGTAGGATTATCAATGGAAAGTGACTTAAATTGGCTTAACTGTGGATGGATCTCTTGGTATAAATACACCTTTTCTGTAAACTTTTCTCATTCATCTATCTGAAGAAGGAGACAGCAGTCTCTGATATATATATATATATATATATATATATATATATATATATATATATATATATCTATATATATATATATATATATATTTTATCATACATATATATACATATATATATATATATATATATATATATATATATATATATATATACCCTACATATATATATATATATATATATATATATATATATATATATATATATATTATATATATATATATATATATATATATATATATATATATATATATATATATATATATATATATATATATATATATATATATATATATTATTATATGTGTATAAAATGACTATCTTCCTCTTTCTCAGCATTCTATGTGTGTTTTTTTATGCACGTAGCTTGGTCCATCCTTCTTAATTAAAAGGAAACAAATTAAAGCTCACAAAAGAATAAATTTACACTTGGGCTTACGGCAACTGTTGAAAGTTTCCAGATTTATGACAGCTTAACTAAGCTCTCTCTCTCTCTCTCTCTCTCTCTCTCTCTCTCTCTCTCTCTCTCT
>NC_061110.1:105015560-105025607 GCF_015104395.2 Macrobrachium nipponense
TGAGCGGATTAATAAGGTCAAATGATATAAATAAGAACGTAAAAATCAAATAAATAAGCTGTAAGTCCAACTAACTGATCAGAACTTCACGGCTCCAACTAACAGCCCATTATATGTATATATATATATATATATATATATATATATATATATATATATATATATATATATATATATATATAATATATATATATATATGATTGCAAATGGCTCCCTGAGTCACACTAAAACAGTCCGTAATTACTTGTTCACTTTCACTGGCTGCCCCACATTAGGAGCGAAGCTCTTAAATGCGCACTGTAAACTCGCGATTAAAAACAAACTCTCTTTTTTTTTCTTTTCTTTTCTTTTTTTTTTTTTTGCCTGATAATGCCATGCTTTTACTGGAATTAATAGGTTAATGCTGCTGGTAAGTCACGTAGTCAACTGCACGTGTAGGATTTTTTTTTATTTTACTTTTTATTTTTTTTATTTTTTACGTTTTAATGCCCCTTCGTGATTAAGACTTTAATGATTCCATTTGGCTTTTTGTCACATTATTTAACCAAATCCCTTCATGATATTAATGATCGTCGTGCGTTATTGTTTAATGCAGTTTTGTCAGCTTCACAGAGAACAAAATTCTCCAGCAATACATTGTAAAAATCAGGTGATTTGTTTAATTCCACTTATCAGAATTACTTGTATACACACACACAAATATATATATTTAATTTCTATATAGTATTATATATATATATATCTAATATAATTATATATAATTATTCATATAAGCTGGTATAATCTATTATAATAATCTTTAATAACACATACATACATATGCATACATATATATTTGTGTGATTGTCCTCGTATGTGGGTATATTTGTAAAGAAGAATATTCTTTCCAGACTTGACTTGTATGGGTTTATCAAGATGAAGTTTGCAATAGCCAATGTATATTGTTCTTCAGTTGAATAGGACAATTAGAAAACACGTTTCTGGGTTAGGTTAAGACTGTAACTTTGGGGTTTCGAGAACGTGAGTTAGTGTTTTCTGCATCTGGATTGGGATGGGAAGAGGAGTTTCTATGTCTGTTTTGAGGAGGGGAAAGTATTTTCTATATGTTTATTTGGAAGGGGAAGAGGACAGGTTGGGGATTGAAAACTTGGATTGTATAGAAACACTGTTGTGTAAATCCTCATTTCCAGGAAAGAATGGTGGATGTTTACTGTACTTGGAAGGAAGAGGTTAAAATTGCTTATGCCAATTATTTATAGAGTATATATGGATTATAAAGGACTGAAAGGGTGGCGAATGGTGGGGAATAAAGAGCATGGAGAACAATATGTTAGAAAGGAAGATACTAGGAAGACTTAGGAAGATCGAGACAGATGAATAGGAAGAGACAGTAGAATGAAAGGGTCTTACATCCACGAAGGGGAGAAGTTTGAGCTGAATAACGAGAGCGGGAAAATCTTTAGTAAAAACCTTTGTTGATCTGTAAATGAACGTTCGGTTGACCCACATAAAGAAGCGAATACAGCTCAAGTTTTCGAATTAGAGGCTTCCTCTATCCAGAACTGTTTAGGTCCTTCTAGAATCATTCAGGGAAAACATTCCACGGATGTGTAAAGCATTTTGTAGAGAAGTTCGCTCCCGTGTGTCAGTTGTTTCCATAAATGGTATGAAAATATTAAGAAGTAGTTCCCTGATGTACCAAGTAATATATTTATTTAATCTGGAAGAAAATTAGTTTTTGTTCTTTCCAATCTCCAATTCCCTCTTTGCAATTCGTTGTTATCTTCCAATTTGCATATTAAGTGATCGATAAACAAAGGAATTCCATCAGCATTTCGCTACGTTCTAAATTGTATTTAAACCTGTATTACGTAGCCTAGAAATGTATAAAGTTTTACTTTAATTTCAAAGCGACAACTAGAATCAAAAATTTTAAACAAGGAACTAGGATTTTATTTCACATCTTAGTTTAATATAAATTAAATTAAAATCGTTCCCCGGTCGTTTTTAACTGTATCACTTAGCAGGGCCTCTTACTCACTTCGTCGATTCTAGCCTTAATTTCGGTCCTACTCAGACGCTTTCATCCGACCCCACTCCTCCTGAACCAATTACCCCCTCCCTTCTCCTTCCATATCCCCTACCCCCAAATTTTCTGTTGCAAGCGCTTCATCGATTACGAAATGGATCAAGCCTCTTTCTGGGCTCATCCTGTTAACAGAAACTGCAGACTTGACCACTCCTGAGGAGAACGGCGACTCGGCAGATATTTCCTTCCACCTTACGAGTGAATTGGATTGTTGTATTATTTTCTCAGTGCCCAGTAAAATGTTAAATTGATTGATTTTTTTAAAGGTTATTGATTGTATCATTTTCATCATGCAGTAAAATGCTATTGTGAGTATAAAAGCTATTGTTTGATTATTTAAAGGCTATCTATTGTATTATTTTCTCAATGCCCAGCATAATGTTAAATTGGATGATTTTTTAAAGGCTATCTATTGTATTATTTTCTCGGTGCCCAGTATAATGTTAAATTGGTTGGTTTTTTAAAGACTGTTGATTGTATATTTTCTCGGTCTGCAGTAAAAGGTTAAATTGATTGATTTTTTAAAGGCTATTGATTCTGTTATTTTCTCAGTGCCCAGTATAATGTTAAATTGATTGATTTTTTAAAGGCTATTGGTTGTATTATTTTCTCAGTGCCCCGTAAAAAGTTAAATTGGTTGATTTTTTAAACACTATTGATTTGTAGGATATGTGTGAAAATTTAGTTAGATCAAACTGCAGTTTAAGGATTATTGAAATCAGCCGAATTTGTTTTTAAATAAATAACGCTTTAATTATCTAAAACGAAGGTTTTCTATTTTAGACACTGACATCATATTGAAATGTTCCCACTATTATCACCTTCATTTTTAACATTAAAAGTAAATTTATTTACCAAATAAAAATAGCAGTTCAAATTCTGTTCAGCGTTTAATTGAAGAGTTGGTTCCACCACAAGTAAAAAAAAAGCTTTATGACTGACAGATGATTTATTAACAAGTTAGCCTCTTAACTGAAACATACCAGAGACACGACTTATAAATTTAAAAGCTTTGTCATCGTGCGGTGCAACCTACAGGTCAGCATTGCCTCTGATTTCTGAACGGTAGGATTTCGGGGCAAAATAATAGGTCCTTTTGTTTCGTTGGTCGTTGGAATAATTTAAGAGCAGTTGAATGATGTAATTCCATTGTAATTGCCTACATTTGGTTGAATTATGATAACATTTACATGGTGAACTTCAGTCTTGGTTAATTCCATTTGCAATTATGTAATAGGGATTTTCTTTCATTCTCGAACGCAGTAAAGTAAGATCAATAAAAAAACATAAATTAACAAAGAAATGAAAAAAAAAATTCCATTATTATTTTTTGTTGTTGTAAATTTTGATTTAATTTTGCATCATGACTAACTCATTTCTGTACGCAAGCGCTTCTTTGGCGTGATCGGTATGGTCTTGGCCTTCCACCTCGATGGCCGAGAGTTCCATTCTCGGGCATTCCACTGGTGGGTTAGAGATGTGTATTTCTGGTGATAGGAGTTAACTCTCGACGTGGTTCGGAAGTCACGTAAACCTGTCGGTCCCGTTGCTGAATAACCACAGGTTCCATGCAACGTAAAAACACCATACGAACAAACAAACAAACAATTTCTTTGCGCAAACTTAAGCAAGGTCAACAGTGCCTCTTGATTTCTTAAACGATAAATTGCCATTTCAAAATAATGGGACCGTTAGTTTCGTTTATCCATTGGTCCTAATTTCAATATAATTGCTTACATTCAATGCCAATAACATTTACCAGTGAGCTTTAGTCTTGCTTTCGTCCATTTGCTTTTACGCAAGTGGATTTTCTTTTCATTCTGCGAAAGGTCAAATAACCTCAAATTAGATGATAAATAATTTTCCAATATTCTTTTATTCTTTGTCTGTGAATTTTGATTTAAGACATGGAATCGAAATGACTAACACACCTCTGTATACAAACTTAAGCAAAGGAACTAACTGATAAGCGACTGCAAACTTCATATATATAAAAACAGAAAAATTCATCAGGACTGAAAATAAATCTTGAGTTAAAGGCTTTTCCTGAGGTAAACGAGGCAGCACCGGGAAATGTTTAGAGGAAGAGAAACCTTTGGCAATCGGTGAAGATTTTATTTTCGAAGGAATTTCTTGTTGGAGTTCGTTGGTCGTCATCTTGAAAAGAAAAATAGAATAAAAGGACAAAAGAGCGCGAGAGAGAGGGTAAGGAAACTTGAGAAAAATCTGTAAATGTGTCCTTAAAAGCTAAACAAGCTTTGTTGCTTGCAATTATCAACAAATAATAAAAGGTAGACAATCTTTTCATAAAGCAAGGCGTGATCCGACCTACAGCTTACTTGGAGTGCTTGCTAAAATCTATGGTTAAATAGTGCGTTGTTTCACCAACGAAAATTAAAATAAATACACCTTAATTTTTTTACAAATAATTGTTCTATACTGTTGAACTTCACATTATTTTTTTTTTTTTACACATTTTCATATAATAAAAAATAATCATAAATATCTTATTATAAAACTCCTGTATCTTTAACTCAACACGAAACACCTTTTTCAGACCTTTTTAGGCTTTACTATAGGGCTTTCCTACCCCCCGCCCCCTAAAATCAACAACAACAAAGTAGTTTGTAGGCTTACTCCCCGAGTAAGCGAAAATAGGTCAGCGTTCATTTTCAGGTTGCAATAGGATAAGTTAGGCATGCCAGTTATGTTTTTCACTTTCATTGGAATACCTTAAATTGTTATTCTTTTATTATGGTATTTCTTTGAATAAATCTTCTTTCATTCCTTCATACTTTTAAGTTATTACTTCCTTATTCTTTTTTTATGTTATTTTCTGAATAAGTCTTCTTTCATTCCTTTATACTTTTAAGTTATACCTTAATTCTTGTTATTGTTCTCTGAGTATATCTGATTAATGTAAACAGCATCGTACAAGAAATAATGCTAAATGGACTAATTTTCCTGACGGTTGATATTTCCCGTAGAGTGTTATTTCCGTCAATGCACATCACGCACGGTGCACTGTAGACATTGCATTCCTTTTACTGTACCTCCATTCATATTATTTCTTCCACCTTACTTTACACCCTCTGCGTAAAATTGTTTCAAGAGTGCAACTGAGAGATTTTCATCCTGTTACAAACCTTTATAACCATCTCTATAATCCTTTCAGTGTTGATTGGCCTCGTAGGTCCCAGCGCCTGGACTTAGGCATAAGTTGTATATTCTAATAACGGTGATAGCATGAGAACCATTTTCTGACTAAAACGATTCCCCTTCTGTAACTTGCTCCTAGTTTTGATATCTGTAACCATGACTACAGTTCTCAGAGTATCTGCTGTCTTGGTTACACAAATAAACAGTGAGTCTTAAGGTACAGGAGACTGGGAAACATTTAAGTTCAAAATTGATTATCAGTGTAATTTTACAGTTAAATGTTACAGTTATTTTGTAATGTTTTACAAAGAACAAAAGGAAATCAGTCCATCTAGCGTTATTTCTTTTCTTGTGGTTATGTCAATCAGATAGGGTCATAGAACGATAGCAGGAATAAAGGAAGAATAACCTGAAGTATAAAAGAATAAAAGAGGAATAATTTATAGAATTAACGTATGAAAGAGAAATAATTTAAAGGATTAGCCTACAAAGGAATAATTTCAAGTATTCAAATGGCCCTGAAAAATGGAACCGTAACACAAATAAAATAGGAATAACATAGATAAACTGGATGGAACCCTGGCAAAGGGAAATGCGTTGCCAAATTTATTTTCATGGTACGTGAAAATTATAATTTTTCTTATCCTCTTGACAATGAAAATTAATGCACTCCGCTTGATCAAGGATCAGTATCCTAGGACACTATCATGCTGCCTATACCCGGCTGAGTTCAAAATGATTAAATTTGAGACGAGTCGATGGCCGAAGATACAAGAGACGTCTTTGGTTTAGTTATTTTTTTTCTATTTATTTTATTATTATTTTTATTTTTTGACAAGATGAAGTCCATACTAGCTTGGATTGGCCTTGATTGCATGACCTCAGAGAACTACCCGGAAATCAATTTTAGCACAGTAGATGATATCATGTCACGCGACAAAGTGTGCGAACTCTTCAAACATGTATTTTGAGTGAAAAAGCGTTTACTTAAGAATTATTTGTATCTATAACGTTTTAATTTTTTATCAGTTTCTTTCTTTTTTACTTGACCTGATCATGGGTGCCACCAAGTAGTAGAAGCATATTATTTTTCCAAGAAATTTTACCCGCTATGACATTATGTAACTTTTCTTTTGCCACATTTTGTAAACTTGTTTGTAATTTCGTCATCATCATTAGAATAACTAATGTCCTCTCTGCCTTACGAGTATTCAGTAGATGTGTGTGAAAATAGAAAAAAAACACAAAAGTTATTTTACTGATAAGCGAAATGACATTAAAAGATGATGCTGACAATCTCAAAACAAGCTTAACGGGAAGTTATCTAGTTCGTCTCAATTGTAATAGAACGATAACTTAGATAAATAACACGTTGTCATAAATATCGCCATCTCGAAGTGATCCCGAATTATCACCCCTCCCCCCCCAAAAACCCCCCCCCCCCCCCCCCCCCAAAAACCCCCCCCCCCAACCCCAAACCTTCCCCTCCCCCCCCCCCCCCCTTCCAGCCTCTTACCATGGAGTACCCAACTTACAGTGACATAAAACTCAAGGCCACGTAACCTCTTAAGAGGTTTGCGGACCAAAACCCTCTTAATGTGTCATCATTAATACCTCTTGCAACACTCTTTATCTAAAATTATACCACACGGAAAAACCGATAATGATATTGTAGCGTTATTGCATATAGGATAATTTCCATTCATTTCGTAGCTGGAAACATCTCACTTGCAGGACCAAATAACCTTTTATAACCAACAACTTTCTTGCATTAACGATAATTTCTCAAATGATACGTTGAATTCAGCCGTAACCAAGGAAAATTCCAGACAGTCACGGAACGTCGCAAGATATTTGGTTCTAAAATATACATTTTCCCTTAATTTCTTCATAAAATTCCTGCAATGGTATTTTAAGTTAAGTGGGAGTTCCCTGTTTCTTGGCCTTTGTTCGCTCTCAAGGACTCTTAAATATGTGCTTTGTTTTCCTCACGGCCAGATGATGTGACAATTCGATTTATTTAGGTTTTACGTTTTTAAGTTCATAAATTAACATTTTATTTATCTTATTTTATTTTTTTGTCAGTGAGGTGCAATGTTTCCAAATAATTTAGCAACTAGAATGTGATAAAAACCAAGTTACGTGTGCACACCTCCTACAATTTTTATCAGGTATAAATCATCTCCAGTAATTTTTATCAAGTATAAATCATCTCGAGTAATTTTTGTCAGGTATAAATCATCTCTAGTAATTTTTATCAGGGATAAATCATCTCGAGTAATTGTTATCAGGTATAAATCATCTCTAGTAATTTTTATCAGGTATAAATCATCTCGAGTAATATTATCAGGTATAAATCATCTCCAGTAATTTTTATCAGGTATAAATCATCTCGAGTAAAGTATCAGGTATAAATCATCTCCAGTAATTTTTGTCAGGTATAATTCATCTCGAGTAAATGGTATCAGGTATAAATCATCTCCAGTAATTTTTGTCAGGTATACATCATCTCGAGTAAATGCTATCAGATATAAATCATCTCGATTAATTGTTATCAGGTATAAATCATCTCCAGTAATTTTTTATCAGGTATAAGTCATCTTCAATATGATTGTAGTTGTCTCTTTTCCCTACGGTAACAAAAATTTGTATCTTTTCCTCCTTTTTCCCTTTTCCAAAACCTTCCAACCTCTCTTTCACGCTCTTTCTCTCCCTATCCAGAAATTATAAAAATTAGGGAATGAAACAAAACCTTTATTAAAATATATTAACAAATTTAAATTCGCTAATACTGTAGATAAAATGTAGACAGCATTGATAATTCAAAAATTCCTTCAAAAGTAAACAGGTAAAAACTCTTTGCGAATGAAGCTGATGCAAAAATATTCAGTAACAAAACACAAAAATTTAAAGTTCTGAACTTAGTATTCACTATATACAAAAATTTCAACTTTGAGCTTTGGAAGCTATGAGGTATATATGTTATGCGATTATTTTGTTTGGTTGGTTTATGAGAAAAAAAAAACAGTTGTTATTATTATTATTATTATTATTATTATTATTATTTATTATTATTATTATTATTATTATTTATTATTATTATTATTATTATTAATAGCATGAGTCCTAAAATGGATAGACAAATTCACAGTTACGTAAACTTACATACATTTAAACGATTAGGAACCTGTAAGGATAGCTTTCGGGGAATCTGTTCGGTTCCCTCCCTGTTTTTTAACAAACCGCCAGAAACGGATATTCCCGAAAGCTATGCTAACAGTTTTATCTTTGGAATGTATGTGCGACTACATAAATGTTGAATTGTTTCTCCATTATTATTATTATTATTATTATTATTATTATTATTATTACTTATTATTATTATTTATTATTATTATTATTATTATTATTATTATTATTATTATTATTATTATTTTGTCGCTTTTCGAAACCAGTACTTTTATATTATATTTTTAAATGGCACCATCAATTCGAAAGCTTAAATTTTAGCATTTATTTTTCCTCTACCTCAGATACTTTGTTAGTTGGAGGATTCTGGGCCTGAGGTTATTTTTATTTTATTTTTATTTTTTATTTTTATTTTTATTTTTATTTTTATTTTTATTTTTATTTTTATTTTTATTTTTATTTTTGAGAATTGTAATAACTCAAGGGGAGAGGGTGAAAGGACAACTTCAGAAAGGGGAATTAATTTATCTAGTTAATTATTTTGATAAAAATCCGAGCTTGTTTATTCCTTCCCAACCCTACCACTTTCACATTGACCGATTGGTACTATTATAACTAATTTATGCAACTGGTAATTATTATAACCCCTATCCAGCAATGCTTATATTGAAGAAGGAAAAATTTCATTATATAATGTACGAATGGTGTTCTCTGTTTTGTCAGAAAAGGTAATTTCATTCTTCTATACGTTATTATATTTTTCAGGTACAGAATGACAGAAAATGCACTTGTAGGCTTAGCATCAGCGTGTGGTATTTGTTGTAAATTTTCACTTGATCTTCATGATATTATATCTATATTATATATTTTAATATATATATATATATTAATATATACATATATATAATATTATATTATATTCTATATGTATAATATAAAATATAATATATATATATATAATATATATAATAATATATATGTTATATATTATATATATATATAATATATTATATATATATATTATATATATTATATATATTATTATATATATTATTATATATATATTTATATATATTATATATATATATCATTGAAGATCAAGTGAAAATTGACAACAAATACCACACACTGATGCTAAGCTTACAAAATGCATTTTCCGTCATTTTGTCGGAAAAACCAAAATAATAATAACGTAGAGAAGAATGAAATTACTCCTTTTCTGACAAAACAGAGAACACCCATCGTACATTATATAATGAAATTTTCCTTCAATATAAGCATTGCTGGATAGGGGTTATAATAAATACCCGTTGCATAATATATATATATATACGTATATATATATATATATATATATATATATATATATATATATATATATATATATATATTATATTTATATATTTATATATTATAAACCTTGACCAATGTACGGCAACAGTTCGATACGAATTGAATCTGTCTTTAATTCAGGAATCTACTCCAGAGAGAGAGAGAGAGAGAGAGAGAGAGAGAGAGAGAGAGAGAGAGGAGAAAGTTGTCTTTGACGTATCAGATATTCCATCTCCTTGCAAAATGAAAGCATGTTTTCCTAACCTTACGATTATTCA
>NC_061110.1:105026107-105044318 GCF_015104395.2 Macrobrachium nipponense
TTGCAATTCCTTTCCCCAAAGTATCTCAAGAATCGAACCTCTCATCTTTCTTTCTTGGGTTTTATCTTCTCCCCAGAATCATTCGTCTTCCGAGAGGTGGTGTATCTTCCTCTTTCTGGTCCGAGACCTCTCCTTTTCCCTTCCATTTATTTCTTGATCTTTTCTTTCTCGTGAGAGATAAGGATAATTGTTTAAGCTGTCCACGTCATGTGATCATAAAAACACTAACCAAAATATAATCTTAAGATTTATCACAACTGTGACCGGAGGATGATTTAGAGATGAAGGCGACAGCTTTCCACAATTTTTTTTTTCTTCTGTAGAAAACATTTCAGCTTTTTCATAATGATTTTATGATGCTTGAACCTAGAACAACGATATAAAATTACATAATAAACCAAGATTTTACGCCAATGCATAATTTTCTTCATAGTGCCCATAATCACATTTAGGAAGGCCTTTGAACACTGTTCTTAAAGATGGCTCCTGAAGTGAATAAGCAAATTTCCCCTTACAAAATCTCCAACAAAGCACATTTGCTAGAGCTTTATAAAATTTGTAATTCTTGGTTTGCTTATCTGGGTAACATCCACTTCATGTGTCGTATGGCAGACAGCATGATTAGCAAGCAACCGTTATCAAGGAAGGCTCTTCTAATCTCGAAAATATAGGTACATAGGAAAGGTAAAATAAGCAAATTTCCCCCTACAAAATCTCCAACAAAGCACATTTGCAAGAGCTTTATAAAATTTATAATTCTTGATTTGCTTATCTGGGTAACATCCACTTCATGTGTCGTATGGCAGACAGCATGATTAGCAAGCAACCGTTATCAAGGCAGGCTCTTCTAATCTCGAACATATAGGTACATAGGAAAGGTAAAATAAGATGAAAAACATTTGGATTTTAGATGAAAAACATTTAAATTTTCCATATAAACTATTGGGGATTATGGAGCTTGAATTTTATAGTACTATATTGTTACGTGCAATGTACAGTTTTTCTTAACCCATCATCATTCCCCATAAAGTAATAAAAAATCTTAAAGTAAACCCTGACATATAAGAAAAATCGGGGAAGGATTTCTTGGGAAGATATTCGTACAAGCTATTTTCCTTTAGGGCTCGCTAACATTCCTGTACGAGCATTTAAGATAAGCGGTGGTTCCGAATATTCTGGTTTTCTTACGGCAAGACAGCCGCCGCCCCACCCCCCGCCCACCCCCCCCCCCCCCCCCCCCCCCCCCCCCCCCCCCCCCCCCCCCCCCACCCCCCCCCCCCCCCCCCCCCCCCCCCCCCCCCCCCCCCCCCCCCCCCCCCCCCCCCCCCCCCCCCCCCCCCCCCCCCCCCCCCCCCCCCCACAACTTTTTTTTTTTTTTTCTGTCGTATCAGTTGGTTTCACATATGTCCCCTCCTTTTCAGAGGTGCAGTTTGCATTCCTCTTTGAATGCAGTGTGCATCGGTCCGTCTGCGTGTTTATAAAACGAGAGGATCTTTGCAGGATATCTTTTGCAAAATATCCTATGGATCTGAAGAGGTCTTTTTCCCCAGAATTTTAAACCTGACAAAAACAAATGAGTATTATGTGTGCTTCATTAGTAGCTAATGAATTATTTATTTTTCTTTCAATCTTTCTTAAAACTTCAGCTGAAAAACCCACAAAATCACATTGTAACTTGTTTACTTCTAAGTATTTACATTTAGTTTTACTACACACTCGAGTACTTTCAGGCCCTATCTGTGGCCCATTTTCAAGAGATGTTTGGGATGTTAGCCTGGGTCAAGGCCCAGCAGTCTCCTGAAAGTACTCGAGTGTGTAGTAAAACTAAATGTAAATACTTAGAAGTAAACAAGTTACAAAATGATTTTGTGGGTTTCTTTTTCAATCTTCAGAGGAAAACTGAAAGAAGTTTTTGTTTGGTTCAATACGGACAGTGCCAACGGGCTATAAACCTAAGACAGCCCAAAACAGAAATAAGTCCGCAGGGAGAGAGAAGTTACAGAAAAAGGGGCTAAATAAATGAATATGAGTTATCAATATAAGGGAATAGAAGATAAAATCAGGAGACGTCAGCAGAAAGCAGGAATGAATTTGCTTCTTACTTAAACATCCGGAGATGAAAAGACTCCACAACTGAAGAAGGTAAACTATTCCACGTTTTAGTTGTAGCAAAAATAGAACTCGTAGAAAATTGAGTGGTTTCAAAGCTGATACTATGAAAAGACACTACTAGCAGCAACAGCCTGCCTAGTGTTACGAGCAGTAAAAGCTAGATCAGGTAAAGAAAAGTGTAAATAGTGTTTGTTGTTATAATACATTTTATGCCACAAACACACTGAACTCACTTTACGTTTGTCCGACGTTAACTATTTGTTTTGTATCATTGAGATTGTTTTGTTACCGTCCATAATGTTACTACAGTATCAGTTACATCTGCAGCATTTATAGCTGGACCATTAGTTCAAGCTTATACCAATTTTGTTGTCATTACATTATCGCTGTTACAACTACAGCATGCTACTACTTCTATGCTGCCTTTATACAATAAAGCGGGAATAGAATCTGTAAGTACCTTCCTTATGATCATTTCCTTGTTATTTTCATCATTCTTGTCTTTCGCGTCAAAATAAAGTATCGCGTTAAGGATACATTTAATGTTGATTAGCCAGATTCTTTGATAAGACTATTTATATTTACAATTTATTAGGAAAAATGAGTCATCTATGACATGATAAGATCTCCTCTGTGCAATGAGACATTTTCCAATAAGATATTTTAAAATTACTGTTTCCTTCGCACATTCACTATATCGATGTTTTTTTACATAATATTCTTTGCAAGCATCGTTTTATTCATTTTCTAAATAACTCCCGGCCCTAATCTTTGCCAGAAAGTCAGTGGAATAAATTTAGATATTACTCAGTAAATATTTTCTCTTCTTTGAAGGCGCTGAATAATTTAAAGGTTTGATTATGTCCACACATATTTAGCCTTTAAAAACACCATTATTTCTACAAAAGTCTGGTTTCATATTGTAAAAGTTTTTTATTATTATTATTTTCATATCTGAAAAACCGAATCAATTTATAAGAATTTCGTACATTGTTGACGACTTCATTAGTTTATTTTTTACACAGTTTAGAATTTAATATGGAAGAAGAAATCTGAAACCTCCTATTGACTTATGTTTAAATTACTGACTTCCTGAGTGTATGTTTAATTTTTAACACACCAGCTAGAATTTCATATAGATGAAGAAATCCTGAAACCCAGCATTCATTTATAAGAATATCGGAAATTATTGCCGACTTCTTGGGTGTATACTTTTTTACACACTAGGTAGAATTTAATATTTAATATAGATAAAGAAATCCAAAACCCCGCATTCATTGATAAGAATGTCGTGAATTATTGGCGATTCTTGAGTGTATATTTCATTTTTTACACACTGGCTACAATATAACGTAGATGAAGAAATCACCATGCGAAAAGTTTGAAATTTTCTGCTCCACATTTCCTGAAAGTGTCAAAACAATTGCTCCTGGATCACGAGTCACTGGAGGACTAAGAGGACAATGAAAAAGTTAAGACTTTTCCGAATGCAAAAGCGACCTGTCAGAATATCAATGCGTCGTCCTTGTTATCGATGAATTATAAGTGCAAAAGATAAAAAAAAAAAAAAGACACATAAGCCCCTGGGATTGAGGATTGATATTCAACGCGGAACTCAAGAAAAATAAGGGGAGAATCCCCAAGAAGGCACAAGAAATAACTTGTATACTGATCCAGTTATTACTAATAAGTGATATTCACACTAGAAATATAAATTTAATGCCTTCCGGTAACATTTTAAGTAGTGTAAAAAAAAAAAAAAAAGAATAAAGACAAAAGCTTACAAGCTCAAGACTTTAAAACGATATTTAACATGGACCTTAGAATAAAAAAAAACAAGAAGCTATGAAGTTAAACTAATTATATTGGTCCCGTTACTACTTACAACCGATATATAAACTATAAATATACATCTAGTGTCTTACAAGAACCTTTTACGTAGCATAAAAAAAAACGAAAAAAAACATACAATGGTCAATGGTGATATTTAATGAAAAGGGTCAATCTTGAATTTATAGTATTAAACAGTACTTTAAAAAAACCCATAAACTTCTTGGAATATTGCTGAAATACTCAAAATTGAAAAAAGGTGTTGAAAATAAGGCTAACCTAATTATTTTTCTGCTAACCGAGTAAACTATAAAAAAAAATATGTCAGGTGTTATTAATGAAGTAGATATATTCTCAGTATAGATTTTTAAATCCGGCTCTTAAAAAAATAACAACTCCCCTTCATGAGCATTGCTCTGAATAATAGCAATAAAAGTAAATAAAAACACTAATTAAATATTAAAATTTTATTTTCGAAGTACGTATATACAACGCGTTGGGCGTAAGCTCTCGTGACGTACACTACTACTACTACTACTACTACTACTACTACTACTACTACTACTAATAATAATAATAATAATAATAATAATAATAATAATAATAATAATAATAATAATAATATTATTAATTATTATTATTATTATTATTATTATTATTATTATTATTATTATTATTATTATTATTATTATTATTGTTTGGGGAAAAACTCACTATCGCGAGAGTATATATAAGGTTCTAAAGGGTCCACAATAATACAGTGTTACGAGTCCGTGTATAATTTTTTAAACTTTAAAGTTAAACAATTTAAAAATTATACACGGACTCGTAACACTGTATTATTGTGGACCCTTCAGAACATTATTATTATTATTATTATTATTATTATTATTATTATTATTATTATTATTATTATTATTATTATTATTATTATTATTATTATTCAAAGGGGCCACTGCCTTGAAATTCAATCTTCCATATAATATGGTGTTCATTAAGAAGAAGTAAGAGGATGGAAAGGTAAATACAGAAGAAGAGACCTGCATTAGTGAAAAACAAAAAATAAATTAATAAATCGGTATTTACCGGAAACTTAACTTCTTGCCGTAAGTGTCTCGTGAGGATGTCATTCAATTGGATCTTCAAAAGTTCAAGCGAAGATGTAATGCATTACTACCCTAACTCTATTTTCCTTGCATTTCAATACATTTTAATCTATTTATCATTTTTTTTTCTTTTTAATAAGTGAGTTTTTCCCTTTACCTTCTCTTATTTCCCAATGAGATATTCTTTGGGAGCCTGAATTTCAAGTCAATGGCCCTGTGGGCTTGCTCCTTATGAATAGGGTTCATCTTCTGAATAATAATAAAGATAATAATAATAATAATAATAATAAAATAAAATAATAATAATACAGAATAATTAATAATAATAAAATAATAACAAAGAAAGGGAAAAAAAATAAAAAGGGATAAGTATTCAAGACCTGAAAAGAAAAATAGAAATAAGAAGGATATGGGATATGCCAGTGGAAATTGTACCCATAATCATAGGAACACTAGGCACGATCCCAAGATCTCTGAAAAGCAATCTAGAAAAACTAGAGGCTGGAGTAGCTCCAGGACTCATGCAGAAGAGTGTGATCCTAGAAACGGCGCATATAGTTAGAAAATTGATGGACTCCTAAGGAGGCAGAATGCAACCCGGAACCCCACACTATAAATACCACCCTGTCGAATTGGACGACTTGTGATAGACCATAAAGGGGGAAAAAATAATAATAATACACACCACCAGTATCTCAGACAACAAATCACCTGGCATACGAAGGATCAAGACTAGTGGCAGAACTCATGGGGATACAAACACCACCACCATCATCATCATCATCATCACAACCAACC
The DNA here is from genome assembly GCF_015104395.2 of Macrobrachium nipponense. Lineage (NCBI taxonomy): Eukaryota > Metazoa > Arthropoda > Malacostraca > Decapoda > Palaemonidae > Macrobrachium > Macrobrachium nipponense. The sequence goes on from NC_061110.1 coordinate 105,031,954, forward strand.
CAACAGAAACCAAAACAGCAACCGCCTTGGAAAAGGTCGTTCATGAATGTCTGTCTGCATAATAAGTGTCACGGGATACGGTTAGGATATCTTGTCCATAATTTAATGATAATGATAAATGATAATGCTGAAAAGTGAGGTCTTAGGAATGTTCTCTGCCACTGTATCTTGTGTTCAACTTAATACGTTTACACAGGATATTACATTCGAACCCAATTCACAATATTTCACAAACATGGTTTAATGGCTGTATTGCGTGACGGGACAAAGGTAGCAAATGCTTACTGACACTAAAAAATCAATCGGTGATGTTGAACACTTTACGACATTCGGGTTGCTGAACTCTTAAACTGTCGGTTGTGTTATTTATTTTCTATTTTTATTACAGACCTAACATCTTTCTCAACTTACTGAAACATTACTTACATTCTATTATTCCCAATACGAAACTTAGTGAAACTGGCCATATTCGTCAAGAGAAAAATGTAAGAATATGATAGAATCGTGATAATGGGGAAGGAGGAGGTCATAGGGGGAGGTTTTCTCAAATGATGTCACTTGCAGCAGGCAGAAGGATAAACAAAGCAAAAGAACAAATCAATCTTGGATTACGTGTCAAGAAAATCCTCCCAACGGCGTGATTTCAGGAAGATAATATAGCGAACGTTGCTTGAGAAAAATTTCCATTTTAACCCTAAGGTATTTTCTGAAAAAGTGTGACAGATTATATTCCAGAATCATATACACGTATATACTGTATGAACTGACAGTCACTATGCACACACTTTCAGAACGCAAGGCGAGAAATAATGAAGAAAAACCACTTAAAACAGGAAAAACATAAGAAAACTTGATTACTTTAAGATACAGGAACGTAAGAGAAGGCAATGAAACAGGTAACTGCTGGGATTCTGAAATTACGGGCGTGTTAGGAATGGAGTAGCAAGTGATTATCAAGAGGAAGTTCCAGTATGGAAAAACGAAGACAAAAAGGAATTATATACCAACAGTTAATACCAATAGCAAGTTAACGAAAAGCATCATCTTCTTCATCATCATCTTCAAAATTATGTAAAAGTGTCCGTTTCATATACTGGCCTCTCACAGTTTCGCTGCGATCAGGCTGCCCTCTGTGCCAGCCATCTGTGCCAGAGGAAAACAAGGAGGAAAATAAAGGAAGACAAGCAATTGAATAACGGGAGTGGGAACAAAACATGGCATTGGACCCAGTTCCTTGGTCGTCTCGTACCCGGTAATTCCTGCCACCACGCTATGCAACAATTCATCATGTCTTCCCGTAGCTAGCATGCACTCTCAGGCAGGCTCAAGTGTGCTTGTTCGCTTTTCGGAAATATCATTCGTTACTTCCAGACGTAATTTCGAATAGTATTAAAGGTAGGATGTCGAGGGGCTGCTAAGTTACGTAAGATGGATTCAAGCAACAATATTTGAGCACGATATGAAGTGAACGCTAATGAAAGTGTACAGATTTCTAGATGCAAAAATAACGCATTTGATCAACGTATAACTGGTATAATCTTACGCATGCCTAGGAGACATTTAACTTTGGCTATCAAACTTGCCCTAGCAATATTAAAGAAATAGTCCCTGAAACCACGTAGTTGTAAAATTATCATTATTTATAGGCTGCAAGTAAGAAGTGATGGCCTAGAGGGAAACACAAAGTAATCTGATAAAAAAAAAACCTGTCCTCCAGGCACGAATGATTAGTGACCAATGAGCTTTTCTTTCCCTCTGTTCGCGTTGGACATTATTTCAAAGGAGCCTAATTTTCCTCTGTGCCAATAGTCAAAATTCTTTAGCAATTTATTTTATTAAATAAAATACCATACTGCTGAAATCCCTAAACATGATATATATATTCTGTGATTTTTTCTAAGCCCACCATCTATAATTAACTCATTTTCTTGGTATACCATAATACAGAAAATGTATCTATCAGCTTATTTTTAGCTCGGAATTAACCGAAAAATTAAAATAATTATATGAAGTGCTTGGTTGTCCTATGTCTGTTCGTACACAGATTTATGCAAAGTGCATCCTAAAATAAAACAATGATTGTGATACAACTATAAATATCAATTATCAGGAGAACTTGTTCAAAAAAAGTTAACGAATAAGGGTAAACACCATCTCACCTTAAATAACTTGATCTTGCAAACTAAGTTTGATGCATTTCTCCACATACCAACATGCTAGTTTCCTGTGCCTCAGATACCTAGAAAAGAGAACGTTATTATTATTATTATTATTATTATTATTATTATTATTATTATTATTATTATTATTATTATTAGTTATTATTGTTAGTATTTTATTTGTTTTTATTTATTTATTTTTTTTTTTTGCTCTATCACAGTCCTCCAATCGACTGGGTGGTATTTATAGTGTGGGGCTCCGGGTTGCATCCTGCCTCCTTAGGAGTCCATCACTTTTCTTACTATGTGCGCCGTTTCTAGGATCACACTCTTCTGCATGAGTCCTGGAGCTACTTCAGCCTCTAGTTTTTCTAGATTCCTTTTCAGAGATCTTGGGATCGTGCCTAGTGTTCCTATGATTATGGGTACAATTTCCACTGGCATATCCCATATCCTTCTTATTTCTATTTTCGGATCTTGATACTTATCCATTTTTTGTCTCTCTTTCTCTTCAACTCTGGTGTCCCATGGTATTACGACATCAATGAGTGATACTTTCTTCTTGATTTTGTCAATCAACGTCACGTCTGGTCTATTTGCACGTATCACCCTATCTGTTCTGATACCTTAGTCCCAGAGGATCTTTGCCTGATCGTTTTCTATCACTCCTTCAGGTTGGTGTTCGTACCACTTATTATTGCAAGGTAGCTGGTGTTTCTTGCACAGGCTCCAGTGGAGGGCTTTTGCTACTGAATCATGCCTCTTTTTGTACTGGTTCTGTGCTAGTGCCGGACATTCGCTTGCTATGTGGTTTATGGTTTCATTTTTCGTATTGCACTTCCTACATATGGGAGAGATGTTATTTCCGTCTATCGTTCTTTGGACATATCTGGTTCTTAGGGCCTGATCTTGTGCCGCTGTTATCATTCCTTCAGTTTCCTTCTTTAGCTCTCCCCTCAGTAGCCATTGCCATGTGTCATCGCTGGCTAGTTCTTTTGTCTGTCTCATATATTGTCCGTGCATTGGTTTGTTATGCCATTCCTCTGTTCTGCTTGTCTTTCTCCTGTCTCTGTATGTTTCTGGGTCTTCGTCTACTTTTATTAGTCTTTCTTCCCATGCACTCTTTAGCCACTCATCTTCACTGGTTTTCAGATATTGCCCCAGTGCTCTGTTCTCGATGTTGACGCAGTCCTCTATACTTAGTAGTCCTCTCCCTCCTTCCTTTCGTGTTATGTATAGTCTATCCGTATTTGCTCTTGGGTGTAGTGCTTTTGGTTTTAGTGTCATATTGTTCCTAGCTTATATATATTTATTAGTATTATTTATTCATTATTATTATTATTATTATTATTATTATGATTATTATTATTATGCCAGAAGAACGAACCCTATTCGTATAGACCAAGGCCCACAGGGGGCACTGACTTGAGTTGAAGCCCCCAAGAACTAGGGCGCTCATTGAAGAAATTAACAGAGGCAATGGTGAAATCAAAAGGAAGAGATCACTTATTAAAAAGAGTAACAACAAATTAACAACTTAATACACAAACAGATAAAAATGTAAGTCAATCAAGACAAAACAATTAAACTAATAAACACGAAAGGCCCAGGTGCGCGCCATGTCGCTCGAATTCATTGCATCCACTTTGACTTCGTATGTTTATGGTCACAAATGGCGCTGCAACGGCTTAGTGTGGCGAATGTGAAATATCCCTGCAATTACTACTTGGTCGCGTTTATTCTTCGCCTCACGTTAGGAGCGAAGCTCTTAAACGCACCCGGTATATCAGGGATTAAAAACAAGCTGGTATTATTTGCCTGCGTTATCCTACGCTTTTACTGGAATTAATACACACTACTGCTAGAAAGTCAGTGCGGTTTCTCTCTTTAGAAGCTGAAGTATTTTCTTACGTTTACCAGTGGTCCGTTAAATAACATCAACGATGGTCTGTGCATTCATAAAACTATCAATGACTCTTTATCCTTTTTTACTATCAAGGTTAAAGTCTCTTTCATTACTGAAAGTTCTCTAAGTAGATATTGAAATGCGTGGCAGCTTTGGACCCCAATTACCACGAAATCTATCTCCAAATTCCCTCGAAATATATCTCTGTTTACATTAACAATCGGTACTCCATGCTAACTCCATAACCTTACCCTTGACTTTTTACATAGTCTTACTATTTGCACTTCTCTCTCTCTCTCTCTCTCTCTCTCTCTCTCTCTCTCTCTCTCTCTTCAGAAGGGGGAGACAGCAGTGTCTGAAATATATTATTTTCTCTCTATATTTTGGCGTTTTTATGGGCTCTTTTATTATATATATATATATATATATATATATATATATATATATATATATATATATATATATATATATTCATACACACACATATATGTATAATAAGTGAGAGTGAGAGTATAGACAGTAGGACTGTAAAATGTCGAGGGCAAGATCATGGAGTTAGCATATAGTATTGATTGCTGAAGGAGGAGTGGGACAGTCAATACGTGTGTGTGTGTGTGTATATATATATATATATATATATATATATATATATATATATATATATATATATAAATATATATATATATATATATATATACAATATATCATAAATATGTATATATCATATACATATATATAAATTATATATAATATACACACACACTTTGTATACATTTACATATGAGCGTTATTTTGTTTGTATGTATGCATACTTACTCACTACAACGCTTTTTCCAAATGAAGGTAGCGGTAGCAAAAGTATGTAAGTTTTCATTAAATTTGGAACGGTTTAAGGAGAAAAGTTGCTAACGTTTAACCTTTTCTAGACCCTAGAAGACTGAGGTATCCCTTTTCAGCCAACTTGATTCGTAAGCAGTTCAGCGTGAATGATCTACGGATACAGCAAACATAAGCCCAGTGTAGTAGTACTCAGCCTTCGCCACAGATTGGCTGAGTTAATCCTAAAATATCATCAAGTGGTTACTAGGACACACAAAAGGCAACCATCCATGTCGTGCTCATATTTCAACGATTGAATTAATGTTGATATCGTTCTCCATAAAAAAAAAAGAGAAAAAAACCGTGGCAACCATATTTCAACGACTGAATCAATGTTGATACCGTTCTTCATAAAAAAGAAAGTGTTATATAAGCAGCTGCACTTAACTTTATAGGGGGGTTCTTTGAGCCTTTGTCGAACCCAGCAAACAGGGTGTCCATAAAGTCCCAGTACTATTACAAGTATTTATTGCATAGAATGGTACTGGGATTTTATGGACACCGAACATCCTCGATTCTCATTGTATGACCATAATATCTCTTAATAATATAGGCGTTTTTTTATTTCTACGTTAATCTTGAAATCATCTCTTCAATTTACAAAATGTCTCGTCCTTTCAAATATCCATCTCGGCAGCTTTTTCCTTCATCATTCGTTTTCATCAATCTCTTCTGTATGGAAGAAAAGGTCCAATAATTCCTCATACATGATAACTCCCGCTTCTATAGATTGTCAAGTACGTTTCGAGAATAATCCATTTACCTAGCCTCATCTTGGATTAAATTTACTAAAAAAAATATTTGTATATATAATATATATATATATATAGATATATATATATAATATATATATATATATATATAGTAGGACTTATAATCCACTGTATGTGCACACACACACGCGCGCATGCACACACACACATATATATATATAATCTGACTTATCTGTTGGCAGTTACATGTGAAAACAATTACCTTAATTCTAATATCCTTTTATTGGGAAAGGGATCAAGGGAGTATCATCGTTGTAACAATTAAATAAGAAGTTAATACCACTTTTGTTGATTAACAGTACTGTTTTAATCAAGAAAAATTCGTTAATATTTAGTTCTCTCTGCAAACCTGTGGAAAGAAATCACATACATTTTTGCGTTTAATTTTTCTTTGTTTTGTGGTATGTGTGTATGAATGTATATAGTATTATATATATACATACATATATATATAGGGATATATATATATATATATATATATATATATTATATATATATATATATATAAAATATATAGATTATATATATTTATATATATATATAGTAATATATATATATATAGGTTGGTGTGTGTGTGTGTGTGTGTGTGTGTGTGTGTGTGTGTGTGTCTGCGAGTGTGTGTGCATGTGTGTTGGTGTGTATATGTACGTAAGTAATTATGCATATATGTCTTCGTAAACTCTACTGAAGCCTTCATTTTTAAAAGTACTTATATTTTTAACAGTACGTATTTGTGGCCACTGAAATGTCACTTAGATATACGTTAATAAAATTAAAACGACGAAAAAAACACAAGATTTTCAAATGAAATTTTCTGTTAAATAAGTCAATTTTAAGACCACCTGTCTCGTCAAATCTTATGAACAGGGTTTAAATAACCGGTGCAAAACAAAATACCTTTTCTAAACTGCACGTGTGGCTGGAATCTGATTAGTAATGACCAGGGAGTTGCAGGCCTCATAATTAAGTTACACGAAAGTTAAAGCCATGAATCCTCTGACATTCTGTTTGACATTTACAAGTTTCTCCGGGTTGAAACTGTTTATTTAACTATAAACATTACATGGAGAAAACAGAACATCAATAGAATCGTATAAGAACAAATTACTAAAACAGAGAGCTTCACTGAGCTGATTAACAGCTCTCATATGGCTAGCCCGGAGGATTAAAATGTAATGGAGTACCAGGTCTAAGCGAACATACATGTTTCAGCTTTAATGACAAGTGACTCTTATTTGAATAACAGTTAATTAAACCTATTTTTGTGATGGTGACTACATACACCGAAGTAAAAGTAGAACGTGACATGTTCTTGATTTTATAACCAGGAATTAATTCCGGTGACACGAGAGCTCTGCATAATAAGATTATAAAGTATGAACACCAAAATTACGAAAAGCCATGGAATCATAATTTCCAGTGGTCAAATTGAAAATGACAATATGTATTCCATGTTTGACTCCCAGGGGTCTCCTCATGATGAGATTAATTTAACTGAATTATTTTTGGGTTACTATTTTCCGCATTGTTTCAAATCTGTTAATGAATATTCTATCACGATATGTGGATTTAACTGCATTACAGATGTAATGGAATTTATTTCAGGGAATAATTCTCGTGCTGCACAAAATTTCTGGAACGCATTAACACACAGGAGTCTATTTCAGTCGACAAATTGAATTTTATAATTATAGCTGTTAACACTTTACACATTTTGAGGCCAAGGCCAAGCGCTGGGAACTATGAGGTCATTTCAGGGCTGATAGGAAAATTGAGAATAAGAGATATAAAAGGTATATCAGGAGGAAAACCTCGCAGTTACACCATGAAGCGATTGTTAGAAGAGGGTGGAAAGTAAATTGCAAGAAAGAACATGAATGGAGGTACAGTAAAAGGAATGACGTGGGTTGCAGCTAGGGGCCCAAGGGATGCTGCAAAGAACCCTAGGTGAGGTGCACTGACAGCACCATCACCCTATGGGGGTATAGCTGGCAAACTTTTCTTAAGAGCGTCCTCAATTTAGTTAGGCTGAGACTGAAATAAATATAGACTTATTCTACAGAATAATCATAATTTTAATCACACAAAGAGAAAGACTGAAAATAAAGATTATTTCGTTATATATAAATTTGACTTAATTTCGCTGCAGCCATCGGCTTAGCGTTATTGAATTAGATTCTTAATTTTTTAATTGTTTGTAACTTCGTTCAAATTATACACGAAATTACAGGCTCTGTGTATAGTTTTACAACACTGGTTGGAGGATAAGTTACACAATGACAACATCATTTGAAAGGACATGCCATACTATGTGTCCTTGAGAGTGCCAAGCTACGAGAGAGAGAGAGAGAGAGAGAGAGAGAGAGAGAGAGAGAGAGAGAGAGAATATGTACAACAGCTTACCCTTTTCAAGGGTACTGCGATCAAAGTGCTGATAAGGTAAGTTTAGTTCATCCTATATTATAAATGTATCATTTTTTCGTAAACAGACTTGAAATTATTAAACAAAAAAACACAAGCAGGAGAAAGTATGTTACCCGAGTGAACCACTGACGATGCCTTCCTGTATCATTATCTAAATACATCATAAAACCCTGGAAACTCCTTACAATTTAATAAAAACTAAAAATCAATAGGTATGTTAAATCAATACTCTATCAGAATCGTTCGAGACAACAATGACTAAACAACCCACCTACACATCTACTAAACATGTGCTGTTTCAAAGTGCTTGTATACCACAAATAATTTTTTTTTTCTTACTGTAGAGTTTTGTTCGTATGTTGGTTTGCTATCTTGCCTTCGTGTACGAGTACCATACAACGAGTTTTGAACCATGTTTTATTACTGGTAAGGAATTTACATGTATGTCTGTATCTGGAACGACTTAAAAGAAATGTCATTTAAGTTATAGACAATTATGCCCTGTCCTTTACTATTACTAATGGACACTACTACACTTGAGCCAGAAATTACAGTAAAAATGTAATTTTTGAGAAAATATCTTGGCGAGTAATTAAGATTTATGCTTAGTATTATACATAATATTCAATAGATATTGCATATATTTACAAACGAAATTATAAAAACAAAAAAAATTAACTTATATTATTTAGTTACATAAAAAGGTAAAACCAAAAGAACAATCATGGATAAACGAGATCTTACCCTCCACACCCTCCCACAAAAAGTTTGACGTGACAAAATCAACATTCACTGAATAATGATTCATACATAACTCCAACTATAAATTAGGAAAGCGGTGCAAATAAACATTGATTAAACGCATAAACTTCACTGACTGCAGGCCCCTATCTGACGTCCTCCGGTCACGTAACAGAATTTCTTTTAAACTCGGTTTGGCTCTCTGGCTAGTCCACTAGAATTTAAATGAATATATCCACACACTGGGACTGATTCTCTTGTCAACAAGGGCGAATCTAATGATTACTTGCGAACCAAAGCAGGCATTTCTTTAAAAGTATGGTGAATGAACAGCACATCTTTTGAATGAATATGTTGAGGCTTTCTGTAACGAATCTATTCAAGAAAGGAGGATTATACATAATTATACATAATAATAATATATATATATAATATATATATATATATATATATATACAATATATATATATATATATATATATTATATATATATATATATATATATATATATATATATATATATATATATATATTATATATATATATATGTATATAATCATATAATATATATAGAAATATATATATAGAATATATATATATGAATGAACCGCAAACCTCTTTTGAATTAATAAGTGAGGCTTTCTGTAACGAAACTATGCAAAGAATTATATAATTATATATAGATATATATATATATTCCCTATATATATATATAGTATATATATATATATATATATTATATTTATAATATATTTATATATATATATATATATATATAGTATATATATATATATATATATATATATATATATATATTGTCACATGTATCACTTAATGACGCTTGCATTTGTCACCACATTCTCATTTTTATCCAAGAAAAGTATGTTTACAATAAAAGAAACAAAATAGTGGGTTGTTTTGCAGTTAGGAAACTCGGGTAATTTGCCTATTGCTGTTTTTTTCCTTTAGATAGGAGTGGCACGGATAAATCCCTCCCTGTCAAATAAATCATAATCACTCCCCGTCGCATGCCTACAATGTGAAGACACCTTAATGTCACCATGAATCAGCTTAGTGTCAAAATAAATCAGATTAGCCTCTTCTCGTTTGATATCCCATTCACATCTTCAAAGTTTCCTTTAAAGTCATAAAAAATAGAATAGTGCACCATCCAGGCATTCCTTGAGAATTCCCTAAAGGATTCTCAACTTAGCAGTAGGACAGACCACGGCACCTTTGAGAACATCTGTGTCGCCCTTAGCGAGGTCCTTCATACAATCACACGATGCTGTACATCCCTTAAGTCATTATCAAATTCCCTGTCCAATTCTGTATAATCACCTTTAACGACCTCTAGTGGTCATTAGCGCTTCACGCCACCCAGCTAGCTGGCCACCTGCATTTCCCCAGCAGCATTTGGTCACAACATAATGAGAAAGGGGACAGATTCAGTTTTCACACCATCTTATCCTATTATGTAAATTACTCCTAGGATCATGATACTTTCCTTTAACACTTCCGATCTTATGGCTGACACCTCTAAACCCAGTCGCTATGAAAAATCTAAAGCCAGTCGCTAGTCATAAAATTTTGAACTGACCCACGCCTTTTGCACATAATAATTCCAACTACTCTCAATCTCCCTCTCTCTCTCTCTGCCCCTTTCAATTGTTGTATCAAATGTGACACCCTTTCTGTCGAAATATTGTTCTCTTCCAGCACTACCTAGGGATTCGGAAGGTACTTTTTTGACGAAAAAAACAACAGAAGCCACCTATCGGAAAACATCAACAATGGCGGCTGCATAAGGGGTAAGGGCCCAAGATCGCCTTCACATATCTGTTCAAGATTGCCCTAACATATCAGTTAAGTAGAAACCTACAGTTACGTAGGAGGCTCCAGTCAAGTAGGAGCCAGGCCCTGTCATGATAATCTACTCCCATAGACATCTCTGAACCTAGTTGTCCATATCGAGTTGAGAGAGACTCATCCGACTCAGTGCCTTGGATTAAGCTAGAAACCTAAGAGCCCTTCCATATTGGACGCATACTCCAGATGAAACCTTAACTCACCATCTTAGCCAACATCATACCACGGTGTTGTGCGGTCAGCCTATTCCAGTCGCACCATACTTGCTCCCTTTATTTGCAGAAAGAGGACAAAAGGATATAAGTTTCTGTCGACCACCACCCAACTGGCTCATTCTACAATGAACGTAAAATCCACTGACTAAATCAAGTAATGTGCCGAGAGAACTGTATTTTCGACTAAAACCAGTGTCTGTAATTCCAGTTTCCATTCCTAAACATCCTCTCCATTTGCATTCCTAGATCTTCAATCTACTTTGAATTTATTTCCCGATTTGAATTTATTTCCCATTCCAGTAAATCGTGACCTGTTGCAGTGACCAAATTATTTTATGATTTTGTTTCCAAAAATTCCATCCCAGTGAGTCTTGACCTATTGCAGTGATCTAATTATTTTGTGAAGTGTTATTGTCATAATTTGAGTAAATGATTTAGTTTTATTTTGGCGACAAACTTCTAGTAAATATTTTGCTTGAAACTTTGTGGGAAATTGTATAATGTTTTACTTTGTCCTCGCACCTTAAAGTAAAGTATATTCTTTGCAACATTCTTCTAAGCCTCAGTCGCTACAACTCTGACTATCTTGCATATGTACCAGCACTGCTGTTGTTTCTAGCTGTGTCAAGTCCGGCATTAAACAGAAACAATTGCAAATTGCACTTTTCTAAGCGGTCATACACTAATTTTATGAATGGGGAATTATCTCCTGATGTTCTGTATCAGACCTGTCAAAAGAAATCCTGTTTTTACTTTTCCATATTTACTCTGGAATTAGTTCTAGTTAATTTTAGTAACATCCACTCATACCTGGTGTGGCACTAGTTAAGTGTTTGTAACTGTTTAACGTTCCCTACAGTGCCACGGGGTTCAATAGCAACCCCTTGTAATATCTCTTGCATTTTAGTGAAATTATACTTAATTTTAGTGGATGCATAGTGCTTTCTTTTGAACCAATTTTGGTAGTTTAGTATACTTTTCACAGGAATCTTTTGACTGTTTCTGTTCACTGGCCACCCTTCTTCGTTGGTCCTTCTCAGTCACTGATTAAGTTATCCAGTTGCAAAGGCATTCAAATTCAGCCAAGTCGCTGATCTAGTCAATAAATTGAAATCTTAACCCTTGGACCAAAAAGATCGCGGTTGGCATGCGACAATATATATATAATTATATATATATATATATATATATATATATATATATATATATATATATATATATGTGTGTGTGTGTGTGTGTATATGTATATATATATATATATATATATATATATATATATATATATATATATATATATATATATATATATATATATATATATATATATATAGACAGATAGATAGAGAGATATGGATAGATAGATAATACTGACACACCCTCACTATTATCAGAATGCAAA
>NC_061110.1:105049818-105072318 GCF_015104395.2 Macrobrachium nipponense
TCTCTCTCTCTCTCTCCACTTCTAAAACATACTTTTAAAAATATATATATTACCACTCAACCTCCCCAAAGAAAATATAATGAAATTAAGTAGTTATAAATAGGCCTAAGCTTTCACGTAAGCAGATTTGTTCTCTCTCTCTCTCTCTTTTAAAACACATTTGAAAAATTTATTAAGCACTCAATATTTCAAAGTAAATATAATGAATTAAGTATCTCTACAGATAGGCCTATGCTTGTGCTCTCTCTCTCTCTCTCTCACACACACTTCTTAGTCTCTCTCTCTCTCTCTCTCTCTCTCTCTCTCTCTCTCTCTCTCTCTCTCTCTCTCTCACTTTTAAAGCACATTTGAAAAAATATTATCACTCAATCTTTCAAAGTAAATATAATTAATTAAATATCTCTATAGATAGACCTATGCTTGTGCTCTCTCTCTCTCTCTCTCTCTCTCTCTCTCTCTCTCTCTCTCCACTTTTGAAAAAAATTTGAAAAAATACTATCACTTAATCTCTCAAAGTAAATTGAATGAATTAAGTATCTCTATCGATAGGCGTATGCTTGCGCGCCCTCTCTCTATCGTCATAATATTTCATTCTTTACTGTATTGTTCCTCACGATTTCCACAAGTACTGACCAAATTTTAAAACACTTTCTCTAATTTGTTTTAAGATCCGTCTTCAATTACGCATGAATGTTACGTCAGTTTAGTGTCAAACATTACTTATAAATAAGGTTTCACAGTAGGTTTTTAAAAAAAGGATGATCGATATTCTACCCTGAACTGACGTTACCAAATCAACATTAACGAATAATATAGAGCCTGTTTCTACATTCAAGTATAAATGATTGTAGGACCTCTACAGAATCTTTATGGTGTAAAGTTAATGGAAATCTAGAAAGCAACGAACGCTATGATTTTGAAGCTCCGCCCCTTTCTAGAGTTGCTGAGGTGTGGCATTATGACACTATATGTCCGAAGATTTAAAAAAACTGTATCTTAACATTCCTTTGCCGAGTGTACATATATATTATATTAATATATATATATATATATATATACTATATATATAATATATAATATATATATATATATATATATATATATATATATACACATATATATATATATATATGACTGGTAAAAATGTTCTGTAACAACAGAATTCCATCTAATAAAAAGGAGCCCATAAAAACATCAAAATGTAGAGAGAAAAGTACTATATTTCAGAGAATGCTGTCTCTCTCTTCAGGTATATGAATGAGAAAAGTTTACAGAAAGGGTGGTATTTATACCAAGAGATCCGTCCACAAGTAAGCCAATTTAGGTCACCCCCGCTGATAATCTTCCTTTAATCTTCTTAAGCGTTGGTTGAATGAAAACGCTCCTTTTGAGATGTTCATTACCTGCTTCTCTTTTATTAAGGCCGATTCCATCATTTGACTCTTGTACCGGCAGTTGCTGCTATAAATTACACGTGACAAATTCCAGTTTATTCTATGGTTATGTTCATTTATATGGTTGAAATAGCCGAGTTCTGTTGTCCATACCTAACTGACCGTTTGTGTTGTATTAATCTCTGGGGAAGTGATTTACCTGTAAATCCGATGTAAGATTGGTCACAGATCCTTGGGCAAAGGGATCTCATAGATCCCAGAGTCCTTGGGAGATGTCTTTTGTTGGACGTTAATCAGGGATTTAGCTAAGGTGTTTGGGTAGGTAAATGCAAAAGGGTTGGATTTCCCAAGGGTGTGGGTTATTCTCTTAATCGTCTCCAGGTGAGGAATTTTTATTTTATTGTTGGGTGTGTCTCTGGTCTTGTCTTTAGGGGGTCGGTAGAAAATTACGTTTGCTTTTTGAATTGCTTTCTCAATTATATATTCAGATCATTTCCCATTGGCGCTTGACAAAATAATAAAGTTAGTTGAATTATGTGCATCTAATAACGTATTTTTATTCGGGGAATCATTCTACAAGCAAAAATTCGGGTGTAGTATGGGTAGTCCTTTAAGTCCTGTTTTAGCCAATCTATACATGGAATACTTTGAAACTACAGTAATAAATGCAATAAAACCCAAAAACATGCTGTGGATGAGATACGTGGATGATATTCTAACATTTTGGGATAATAGGTGGGGTAATTTTAATGAATTCCTCTCAAAATTAAACGCATTAGTGCCCAGCATCAAATTTTAAAGTTGAATGGGAAACAGAAAACAAAATTCTTTTTCTTGATGTTTTAATAATCAGAGACACGACAGAATACAAATTTACCATATACAGAAAAGCAACGTTCTCACTTTCATATATTCACTACTTTGGCTATCACGACATTACTATTAAGATAGGTGTAGCTAGCAACCTATTCTTAAGAGCCTTACGAATTTGTTCCCCAGATTTCCTGGAAAAAGAATTTGAACTAATTCGCAAACAACTTTCGCCTTTAAAGTATCCTGACCATATAATTGAGAAAGCAATTCAAAAAGCAAACGTAATTTTCTACCGACCCCCTAAAGACAAGACCAGAGACACACCCAACAATAAACAAAAAAATTCCTGGAGACGATTAAGAGAATAACCCACACCCTTGGGAAATCCAACCCTTTTGCATTTACCTACCCAAACACCTTAGCCAAATCCCTGATTAACGTCCAACAAAAGACATCTCCCAAGGACTCTGGGGTCTTTGAGATCCCTTGCCAAGACTGTGACCAATCTTACATCGGATTTACAGGTAAATCACTTCCCCAGAGATTAATACAACACAAACGGTCAGTTAGGTATGGACAGCAGAAACTCGGCTATTTTCAACCATATAAATGAACATAAACCATAGAATAAACTTGGAATTTGTCACGTGTAATTAATTTATAGCAGCAACTGCCGGTACAAGAGTCAAATGATGGAATCAGCCTTAATAAAAGAGAAGCAGGTAATGAACATCTCAAAAGGAGCGTGGGTCTCAGATGTCGTCGACCAAGTTTTCATTCAACCAACGCTTAAGAAGATAAAAGGAAGATTATCAGCGGGGGTGACCTAAATTGGCCTACTTGTGGACGGATCTCTTGGTATAAATACCACCCTTTCTGTAAACTTTTCTCATTCATATACCTGAAGAGAGAGACAGCAGTCTCTGAAATATAGTAACTTTTCTCTCTACATTTTTTTGTTGTTTTTATGGGCTCCTTTTATTAGATATATATATATATATATATATATATATATATATATATATATATATATATATATATATATATATATCTATATATATATATATGCTATAATTATATATATATATATATATATATATATATATATATATATATATATATATATATATATATATATGCATATATATATATATATATATATATATATATATATATATATATATATATATATATATATATATATATATATATGCATATAATATATATATATATATATATATATATATATATATATATATATATATATATATATATATATATATATATATATATGCATATATATATATATATATATATATATATATATATATATATATATATATATATATATATATATATATATATATATATATATGTATATATATATATATATATATATATATATATATATATATATATATATATATATATATATATATATATATATATATATATATATATATATATATATATATATATATATATATATATATATATATATATATAAACGTGTTTTAAGTGGTATATACTTCTCACATTTCTTTAGAGGTATATGCTTCTGTCATACCTTTATGATAAACTCGTATAGTAAAGGTTTTTTGGAGGTATAAGCTTCTGCCTTTCCTTCATGATACACTCTTAAGAGTAAACAAGTTTTAGTGATAAATATTCTAGGCAGACGTTGTGCTACTGGGGAATTTAAATAGATATCTTACAAAGAGTGTAATTCTTTGCAAATTATTCCTTGAAATCAATTCATTCGTTAGCCCGTTACTTTACTTTTTGGAAGCATGAACAACTTGTCAGTTCTTTGAGCGTATAAAATTATCAGACTAGAAATTTCACAAGAATTATGAAATAATTATTTATAATGGGCTTTTGAAAAATATATACATATATCTACATAACCATATATATTAAAAGCATATTATAACTATTATTTCATCCTTTTGTAAAATTTCTATTCTGATAATTTTATACGCTCAAAGAACTGAGTTTTTCATCAAGGAGAGACAGAAGCTTACACCTCCAAAAAACGTTTACTCTACGAGTTTATCATAAAGGTATCACAGAAGCATATACCTCTAAAGGAAAGAAAGAAGCATATACCTCTAAAGGAATGGCAGAAGCATATACTTCTAAAGGAATGACAGAATGGCAAAAGCATATACCTCTAAAACACGTTTACTCTACGAGTTTACCATAGAGGAATGATAGAAGCATACCTCTAAAATATGTTTACTCGTAGTACGAGTTTATCATAAAGGAATGAAAGAAGCATATAAGTGTAAAGCACGTTTACTCTACGAGTTATCATAAAGGAATAATAGAGTGAAGCACATATAGTGTATCTGAACTGGTCAGTTAAGATCGCTTCTAGTTCAAAGCAACCGAAGATAATAATAGCACAACTCGGTGTAATGGTGTATCAAGTGATACTGACATTAATTGATTCCAAGGACCGTGACCGAATTGCATCTTGCCCTTTAGGTCGTTATTATAACTTCATGCGAATGGGTTATTACAGGAAGTAGAAACTCAGCAGAGTTGTTGACACCAAGTCCCTTTGTGATATCTCACAGTTAATGTCAACTTATTACTGTTTATTGATGTGATTTTTTTTGCTTTCTAATATGCTGATTACCTTTTATTTACATGCACATATTCATTGAGGTTACTGTATTTTTAAGGCTTTATCTAAATTAGTCTCTCACATACATACACACATTTATTTTCTTTTGTGTCTGTGGAAAGTAAAAACGCAGTCTTGGTTTACTTGTCACTATACCACTGCTTTTACATATCATGTGACGTTGATTCGAGGATACTCCAACCGAATTTTTAAAAAGAATGACCACCACTTCTACTCTCATAATAAACCAAGGATAATATGCTTTACGCATCACACTAGTTTCAAATGTTGGGTCTTTAAATATACTATAATTTAAGGTGTTCCACTTCTTTAACTTATATTTCTCATACTAAATGGGCAAGAGAAGAAAATAACAAGGATATATGGAGATGCTACATCTGGAGCAACCCCACGGAAAGCGAATATATAAGAAGGTTAGTGAACATCTGGAATGAGAGAAATAACAGCCCCCAAAACAGACCAGAGCTGGCAGACCAAGTAAGAAACACAATGAAAAAGAACTGGCTCTCCACAACAGAAAGAGAGGAACTGGAAAGAGAAATGACACCCAGCAACGAAGGACAAGACGGCCAACTAAGAGACGATATTAATTTTGATTTATATAGATTTTTGGCATAATGCCAAGCACTGGGGCAACTAGGGCCATTCAGCGCTGAAACGGAAATTGACAGTAAAAGGTTTGAAAGGTGTAAGATGAGGAAAACCTCGTAGCAGTTGCACTATGAAACGAGAGGGTGGATAGTAAGATGGAAGAAAGAGAATATGAATGGAGGTATGGTAAAAGGAATGAAAGTAGTTGCAGCTAGGGGCCACAAGGGATGCTGCAAAGAACCGTAAGTAATGCCTACATTACACCGAATGAGGTGCACTGACGCCACTACCCCACTACGGAGAACTAAGAAACGATACCACAGAGGCCTGTTCAGGTATGATGAGCTACCAAATACAGGAGGAAAACCAAAGACGTAACAGACAGGTCGGAATGGGTGGAAAAGATCGGACAATAGATGAAGCCAGATACAGAAAAAACAAAGATTCCCTCATGAAAGCCTACAACACAAAGAAATCAAGGGAGAAAACAAGTATAGTTAATGAAATAATGACACTATTACACACCACCAGTTTCACAGAAACAACTAACCTGACATATGCAGGAGCAAGACTAATAGCAGAACTCATTGGGATACCAACACCACCATCACCATCACAACCAATCCAAACAGAAACCAAAAACAGCCACCACCTTGGTAAAAGCGCCTGGAAAAACAAATCATGGTTTTGAGTTCTGACTTGAGTAAAATAAAAGAGATGGCAGAAAAGTGCCTAAGAAGTAAGAAAACAAGGGAGGACCTGAACGAGAAATATTAAGTACAGGAGAAGGGACTAAACAATACGATAGAACGACATAAAACAGATGTTTAAAGGCAAAACACTTAAAATCCAGTGGTGTATGAACAGGAATAGAGGATACCAACGGAACAAACTATTCTAAACCAATCTAAAAAGACTACACAGCCAACTAAAAGGGTAAGAAAACCGCCAGGAGTTCTTGAGGCCGAACCAGGGTAGATGAAAAAGGAGCAAAAATTGACAGGTATCAAGACCTGAAAATAGAAAGAAGAAGGATACGGGTTTTGACAGTTGAAATGTTACCCATAATCACAGGGACACTAGGCACGATCCCTAGATCCCCGAAAAGGAACCTGGAAAAACTAGATGCCGAAGTAGCTCAAGGACTCGTGCAGATGTGTGTGCTACTAGAAACAGTGCACATAGCAACCTGGAACCCCAGACTATAAAACCACCCAGTCGAATGGGATGACTGTGACATTCCAATAATAATAATAATAATAATAATAATAATAATAATAATAATAATAATAATAATAATAATAATAAAAATAATGAATAATAATAATAATAATGAATAATAATAATAACATAATAATAATAATAATAATAATAATAATAATAATAATAATAATACAATAATAATAATAATAATAAATGTTACCTCTTATTCAAGTATAAATCATTTGAGTAAACCTTGTAAGAGTTCAGCATATGACTAAACAGTCAAGTTGAAATATTTAATAATAATAAATAATAATAATATTAATAATAATAATAACCACCATCATCATCATTTTATCCTATTCGATATCGAATCATTGGAGTAAGCTCTTTATGAGCTTTGCAGGTGATCCAACTCACAATTTAAAATATTTAATAAGAACAATAATAGTATTATAATTATAATAATTTCTACATCATACTCGAATAGTACTAATTATGATAATTTCTACATCTTACTTGAATACAATTCATTGTAGCCAGCCCTATGAGATTGGCATGCAAGCCAGCTGTCAATTGTTGAAAATAATTACAATAATCAATTATGGAGCATTAAATAGATTACCATCACAATGGAAAAAACTTAGCATAAAATTTAATCATATGATATATAATTACTGCTGCTGCTTTCAGCAATTTCGGTCTAATCAGACAATTTTTCCACCGATGGATCTCATTAGACGCAAAGTTGTCATATTACCTGCGTCCCGGCAACTAATAACTCTAATTAACATTCCAAAGGGGGACAATGATAATAATGTCTTCTTATTTCAAACCCCTCTCGGCGCTGATGCCGTTTAATTGACAGCAGGATTTTGTCCTTTCCTACAAGGGATAGATTTTTTTCTTTTCTGTTTCCTGACAATTTTCCTGTCGATTTTTCTTTTTCATTCGATTATTTCTTTCCCACTTTCTCCTCACTAACTCTCTCTCTCTCTCTCTCTCTCTCTCTCTCTCTCTCTCTCTCTCTCTCACCTGCTCTATTTTCTCTCTCACTCTCTCCTTTCCCTGTTAACATGCTTCAATTACATTCCTCAGTATTTTTGACAATTTATATTTCACCCCTTCCCTCCTCCCATTCTTATCAGGGCTGAACTTCGACTTAAAGGGCATTGGGGTTGTTAATACTTATTTAAGAGACCTCGAAAAACTATGGGTTAGACAATAATATCTGCCATTTTTTACATTTTATTTTTAACCCCTTCTCACCCACCCCCACCTCCTATTGAGGCTGAACGTAGACTTGAAGGGCATCGAAGTGTCCCTATTCATCTCAGCAACCTCGAAAACTATGGGTTAGACAGTAATATATGTCATTTCGGTTATTTTTACAGCAAACCCCATCCAATCCCCACCTCCTTTGGTGCCAGTGATGTCTTACCACCATTGTATTCCTTTCCAGACTAAGTCATATGTATACCAAAATGAGGTATGATAAACCTACAGTGTTTATTTATTTACTAAGTCTACGGGCAGAACCAGCCCTGTTTCAGGGAAGCCCTTCCAACCCCCACCCCCTTTGGTGCCCTTTAGTGCTAGTGATGTCTTACCACCACAGTATTCTTTTCTAGATTGTCAATCATAAGTATACCAAGTTTGGTTGAAATTGCTCTAGGCATTTCTGAGTTTTGGTGGAACATACATACATATACATCTTATATATATATATATATATATATATATATATATATATATAGATATATATATATATATATATATATATATATATATATCCATCCATTCATCTGTTTGTCTGACTTGAACGTCCATGTCGCCTTCCATGCTGTGGTATGACTTGACTCACAAACACACACGCAACAGAGAGAGAGAGAGATGGAGAGAGGAGAGAGACGAGAGAGAGAGAGAAGAAGAGAAGAGAGAGAGAGAGAGAGAGCCATTAATCTTTACCAGGAAAGCGGCTAAGACGTCAGAACCCACAAGCAGCAGTAGTAAATTTAGAAGGAGAATCTTAATATTGGGAGAGAAGAAGACAGGTCCATACATCTTCTTCTTCTTCAAAAGTCGAAGCGAATCATAAATTCGGGCCAAGAGGAAATTCTCTCCAAAGGAAAACGCTCCGCAGATGTAAAGAAATAATTTTTGTTTTTCTTTTTGTATGTAAAGGAGCAGAGACATCTTAATGGAAAATATGTTATGTACAGTTTGGGGTTTATAGCTGTTAAAAAAAAACACTGCATGTAACAGGGATATAAATTATCAATGAAGATAAATAATTTGGGAAAGTTCAAAGACTATGGACTACGGTGGAGTAGGGTTATATGGGAACAAAATATTTAAAAGAAAAATTGGAAAACGTACGATTTGGTCCAGTACAAGAATTATAAATGTGGTAGAGATTGATGTCTTTATTTTCTTCGAAGCCCAAAAACTACTCTAGAAAGAGCATTTTAGGAAAAAATAAGAATATATCAACAATAATAAAAATACACGAAGAATACTAACGTTTCATGTAAACACGCGCATAAATATATACTTATTTTCCGCTGGATGTGAATAATGAGAAGGTATACATTATACTCGGTGTACCATCTCCATAAATATTTGTTTCAATTTATTATACCAGCGGTCATGTATCTTCGTTATCATATCCGAGTACATTCTACGCTTATATTTTTTTATTCTTATTGTGTTTTGCAAATTGCCAGACCAATTCTAGGGGCAACTCAGTACTCTGAAGATGAAATCCAGCGGGTATATTGTGTTCTATATAATAATTAGAATGGTATCATGGAGTATGAAGGAGATTGGGAAAGAGGATACCTATATTGAAAACCCGGTTTAAAATATATAATGAATAGATATATATATATATATATATATATAATATATATATATATATATATATATATAATATATATATATATATAGATTTATATTTATTATATATATAATAATATATATATATATATATATATATCTATATATATGACTTAAAAAATGCTTGTGAATATCAAAACGATTTTATATATATTTCATTACAAAATTTAAAAAAAGCAACCAGCCGTATAAAATATTACAATAGTGAAATGAAATGGATTACAAAATTTAGACCAAAGGCCAAGCACTGGGACCTAAGAGGTAATTCAGCGTTAAAAGAGAAATTGAGATTAAAACGTTTGAAAGGTGTAACAGGAGGAAATCCTAGCATGGACAGTAAAATGAACGAAAGAAGTTGCAGCTAGGGGCCGAAGGCACGCCGCAAAAGAACCCCAAATAATGCCTACAGTGCACCACGTAAGGTGCACTGATGGCACTAAACCGGTCTCCTCCGGGAATTACAATAGTAAATGCATATCTACGTAACATTTTTCAAGAAAAATGAGGTTATCCTACGCATATCTTCGAAGAGCAATAATTTTTGAATAATACTACAGTTAGTGTGATAGTTTCACAACTTATGACCTTCGTGTAAAATTAACTCAAACTGTTTGCAAATCTTGATTAGGATAAGTATCAGAGTATTAAATAGCAACACCCAAAGTGTTTTACATTTTCCTTATATTCCTATAATCTTGAATAGGGAACCATACTTTACTGAACTAAATTCATTAGAATACTATTTCAAATTATGGTAAACCTAGGGAAATTAATTCAAGAGCAACCCAAAGAATTGCAAGGAACAAGATATCATATGAACTTCATAATTTAATCCTAAATACATAATCTGCGACACAAGAGCCATCCACTGATCTTGTGATGTCAGGGTAGATGACTTCATCATTA
The DNA here is from genome assembly GCF_015104395.2 of Macrobrachium nipponense. Taxonomy (NCBI): domain Eukaryota; kingdom Metazoa; phylum Arthropoda; class Malacostraca; order Decapoda; family Palaemonidae; genus Macrobrachium; species Macrobrachium nipponense. The sequence goes on from NC_061110.1 coordinate 105,060,277, forward strand.
GTAAGCAGTTCAGCATCCGTCATCTGAGATCGGATGTTAATTTGTTTGAAATAAGTCAAGAGGATCAAACTATCAGTATCTCCATATTCTGACACAATAACGTTCATCTTACTACCCAAGTCCTTAGTAAGTTTCTGAACAATGAAATAATCCCACGTATAGAAATAGTGGGCAATTAAGACCTGATTCCTTACTTCATAAAATAATAGCAAACTCTCTCTCTTTTTCTCTCTCTCTCTCTCTCTGTCTATATATATATCATATATATATATATATAAAATATATATATTACATATAAATACTCACAACATATACTTCGAAACACTGCTGTGATATTCTTCCTTGTTGCCTACATGTTCTATACTTCCATGCTCTTCGTTTCATGAGCCTTGTCTCGGCAATTACCTTTCTTGCTACTGGTGGTTTTTGCCTGAAAATGAAGACAGATTCCCTCGTCACATGATGGTCAAATCACTGCCTAGTCTTTGATGGGATCTGCTCTTTTTATGAACCATTCAACCCAAGCTCTTCAATTACCATGTCTGCACAGCAGTGATAATAGAATGAAGTTTTGGTTTCGGTGAAGCTAAAAATTAGCTGCAGCATCATGAAAAAAATATAGCCTAGAGTATAGTATTTAGGCCAACGGCCAAGCGCTGGGACCTATGAGTTAATTCAGCTTGTGGAATGGAAACTGACGGTAAAAAGGTTTTAAAAGGTGAAACAAGAGGAAAATCTCGTAGCTGCACTATGAATCACTTGAAGTACAGCGTGGAAAGTAAGATGGAAGAGAATATGCAAGAAGGTGAAGCAAAAGGAATGAAAGGAGGTTGTAGCAAGGGCCGAAGGGACGGAGCAATGACCCTTAAGTAATGCCTACAGTACAACGCAAGAGGCGCACTGGTAGCAATAACCTTCTACAGGGACAGCACCATGACAGACAAGATTTCATACTGAACATATGAATTTGTATAGTATACGGTTTAGTTGGCTTTTCATGGTAGGAGGGGTTGGGGCGGGAGGTTGGGGGGGGGGGGGGGGCGGTTATCAAGGGGTTTAACAGCTGAAAACTGATCCGCATGAAAACAGATGAACTCGGATTAGCGCAGCAAAAGGCTTTGAGATGCTTATTGTAGATTATAAAACAACTCTAGCACATGAAATATGCAAATTCTCTTTATTCGTAATGAAATAGCAAACGACTTCATAACATTTATATTTCCGATGGTGCTGTTTTAAGCAGTGCAATTTTTTTCCTTTAATACCAATTATTGGCTTCAGCAAAAGGTTTGACACAAGTTCCAGATAAGCCTAGCCTACACAGTGAATCAAATATCGGTTCCCTTTGAAACTCCCCAATGGCATCTGAGATTTACTTGTTTTTGTCTTTTCAAGTATACTTATTTCCCCTGTTGCGCAATACTACGGATTTAAGTCAATTACATCTCTCATTTGGAACTTTTTCTTCCCGACTTTCAGATTTGATGACTTGCTTGAGCCCTAGATGATTACAACATACAAATTTTTCTTTCCTCTGGCCCAGTTTTACTCTGCAAAATTTCCAGTTACCTCGAATTTACGATCCACTTTGACTTTTGAAGATGAGTAGTGTTCTCTTTCCTCTCTTGCGATATTAAAATTCTCCCTCTAAATTTACTGGGGTTGTCTGTCTGTTCGAACGTCTTGGCCGCCTTCCTGAGAATGATTGATGAGGCTCTTTCTCTTCTCTCTATCTCTAGTTTATCATGATGATATGTTACAACGGATCGAGATGCAATGTTTACGGTGGTGAGGTTCTTTGTTATGGAAGATCATTTCTTGTGAGCGATTAAAACTTTTTATGGTGATAGCAAAGCTCGTGCTGGAATAAGCGAATAGAGTGACTGGTTTGGTGTATAGGTAGGTCTGCAACAACGGCCTTGTTATATCTTCAAGATTATTTGTTGTCTTGTATTTATGAGGTTCTATATCAACTCAAGCTGAGGACTTAGACGTAAGTGCAAATTTGTAAAATATGAAAATAGGCCGTGAATGTAGACGGAAACTTGTAGGATAAAGAAGGAATGGAAGACCTACAAACCATTGAATGGATCGAATGGATTAGTTATTGCGAAGAAATCCTCATGTGTGCACTCTACTTGCTCAGTGAGAATAGGAAAGCTCAGTAAACTTGTGCATGAAATGTTCATGTAGTTGTAGTACACAGCTGATGTTATTGAAGTACGTGTCTCACCCTACGAGTACAAGTCTATTAGACACAAACATAAAGTCTGTTACGATTATAAGCGCAGAATGATTCCGTTCATTTGTTGTTAAGGCTGATTCTGAAATAAGTAGAACACAGTTCCTCTTTGGTATAATACTTTTAAGAATATCGTAATAGGAGAAATCGAATGAAGGGCAACGCTGACTGATGATGATAATAAATTAAATAACCTAATGATGTTTGTGATAGTAAGTCGAAAATATGCGAAGTCTCATTGAGCAATAGATAGTAAGAGGGTCCGTCGGATAATACAAACAGCGAAAGAATGGAATCAGTCAAACGGACGGTGAGGGGGATGGAAGATATACGAATAAAAATTGGGAAAAGCCGATGACATGAATAATTCTTGATCTAGTAAATACGAAGAATGAGTGAAGGGTGGGATACACAGCAACGAAACAAAGATCGGGTGACAATATATGAATTATTAAAAGGCTGGATAATGGTATTCACAGTTGGTTGAGTTTTGTGGGAGTATGAAAGAACAGATATTGGTGAGAAATTTATGTATTTCGGAATAGATGAACTGACGATAATGCGCGCAAGCTTAAGGTGAATGGCACAGGTGTGTATGGAGTTTTGACGAGCTGTAAGTAATCCCTCCCTCTGTCATTGTGGGAGGACGCCAATTTGAAAGCCTTATTCACATGTGGCATTCTTGATTTAACTGTCAACGGATGGGCTAGGACATTTTGAATAACTTTTTTTCTGATTGGTATTCCCTTGAGCAGAAACCTCTAACTGGTATATGTATGTATTGATTCACATGCTAGCCGACCAACTCGGCGCTGCCCGGGATAACTCTTGAATGGCCACCGATAAACTTCTCACTCTCTCTCTCTCACTCACTCTCTCTCTCTCTCTCTCTCTCTCTCTCTCTCTCTCTCTAATTCTCTCTCTCTTACTTCCTCTCCCTCTCAGTCCTTCTTACTCCTCCACCAATGGGTTGACAAACCTACTAGACGAAACATACTAGACATTGTCTTTTCAACAGAAGATAAAGTGGTGTCTGACCTTTCAGTAAGAGTAAAACTAGGCAAAAGTTACCTTAAATTAATACATTCATATCTTATCAATATTCAACATAATAAGAGAAGATACTAAAGAGATTACACCACCGTCTTGGAAAACTAAAGAAAAACTAAAGGCTTTGTTTAAAAATCTAGAGTACGACAAGAACACAGACATAGATAAGTACTGAGAACCCTTTCTAGAAAAATGCACTGAAAAATGCTCCAGATGTATACCATTAAAGTAAATATTAAGAAACTGTAACCTTCAGCCTAAGTAGTTCAACAGAAAAATTACAAATAAAATAAGAGAAGAGACAGATTGCACAAATCAATGAACCCACACCGAACACCAGAAGAAGCAAGGAAGCATAAAGAACTCTGTAGAATGGTGGACAGATAAGTGGGGATAAGAGAGTTGCATCAGTTTGTAAAGAAACCCAAAGAATTCTTTGCATGTTAATAATAGAAATTACAAAATATATGGCATCGATTCCTTGAGACAATAAAGGAAACCTAGTGAACTCAGACTTGGACAAAGTAGTTACTGAATAAGTTCTTCACTATTGTCTTCACAATTGAAGGTATCTATATAAACTCTACAGAAAAACTGCAGACCAATTAAAAACACCAAAAAGATAGAAACAAGGTAATGTGCCTGTAGTTTACTAAAAAGGTCCAAGAGGAGAGCCGGGAAATTAAGGCCAATCTGTCTAACGCTAGTGCGTTGTAATAATTGTGAGTCCACAATTGCAGATCAAACTGTGGATCGCATTGATAGAAACAACCTGTTGTTAAGCAGTCAACACAGCTTCAGACAAAACATATCCTGCCTATCATGCCTCTTGGCATTTTGTCATAACATGCTTGGTATTTACGACTGTAGTAGAATAATACTTTACTTAAGATTTCCAAAAGGTCTTTAACTAAGTCCACACTTGAAACAAATGACAAAAGTTAGAGCTTTAGGAATTGTGGAGAAATCGCAGACTAGATCAAAGACTGGCTAACTAATAGAAAACAGGGAGCCGTAATAAATGGTGAAGAATCAGAATGGGCAGATGTGACAAGCGGAGTTCCTCAGGGTTCGGTCCTAGGCCCGCTCTTCTTTTTACTTACATTAATGACATATATGTAGGCTTAACTAAAAATATAGCAAATTTGCAGATGACACCAAACTATGTGCAAATACAGCAGACCTAGATACAGTGGAAAGTTTAAAAAATGGTCTAACGAAAATAGGAGAGTGGCCAAAAAGATGGCTATTGCCTTTAAACCCGGATAAGTGTAAAGTGTTATAAACTGGAACAAGGAACCCTCATGCAAACTACATGCTGCTAGGGAATGACATAAATAGTGTCAAACAGGAAGAGGACCTTAGAGTCATTATTGCCAAGGGCTTAAAATCCACAAACAATGCGTAAAAGCCGAAACGAAGGCACAGAGACTAGTGGGATACATAAAAAGTCAATGCAAATACAGAAACAAGGAAACGGTGATGCAGCTCTAAACATCAATAGTTAGACCCCATCTTGAATATGCAGTACAGATTCGGTCACCAACACTAAGAAAGGACATACATAGACTGGAGAGGTACAGCCTAGAGCCACAAAGTTCAATCCATCCATCCATTAGGGAAAAAGGTTACCAAAGACGACTAGAGTGCCTGATAGTAACTTCTTCACATTAAACGAAAACCAGACAAGAAATAATGTATGGAAACTAGAACCGAAGAAGTACAACACATCTCATTGTGGGAGCTTCCTCACATACAAGATGTGGCACATGAAATTAACTGACACCAGAATTTGTAAACATCAGCAGTGTAGAACAGTTTAAAAGAAAGCTAAAGAAACCATTAGAACACCGTGAACAAATTGCAAAACCTGCTCCTAGAGATAAGTGAGCGCAAGATGTCTCCTCAGATGGTCTAATAAGTCTTTAAGACATCCTATTCCTTGTAACTAACTCATTCACTCTCTCTCTCTCTCTCCTCTCTCTCTCTCTCTCTCTCTCTCTCTCTCTCTCTCTCACCTCCCTCCCAACCCCCACCCCCTTTGGTGCCAATGATATCTTACCCCCCCAGAATACTTTTCCAGATAGTAAGTCATATGTTTACCAAAATTAGGTATGATAAATTCGAAAAGTTACCAAGTCTTATGTATACCAAAATTAGGTATGATAAATTCGAAGTGTTACTAAATCATGTGCATACCAAAATTATGTATGATTATCAGATTGTTGACATAATTTTTCAGTTTTTAGTTAACCTTGTGATTTTGTTAACATTTTTAATATTAAGGCATTTAGTTATTTAAGTATTCATTTTAAGGAAATTTGTATTGTATATATTACGAAAGTTAAGTTGTAGTGTGGTGATTTTGCGCCTCCTCCCCACTCGTTAAAGTTTTTGAATTACCCTTCTAACACTCATATCTTTTTTGTTTACGTTTGGGTACGTGACTGGAGTCCTCGGTGAGGGAGGTGATAAGAGAGAGAGTGATTGGGCAGACAGTTCGGGCTTTCTACAGAGGCTGTCCCCTTTTTGATCTGCAGCTGCCGCACTTACAATATTTTATCAACGCTTTTGGGAGTGTTTTGAGCCGTCCTTCGCAGGTACACATCTGGCCACCTGCGGTGTTGTGTACGCTGTACTCGACGTATTTTGAGTGCTGTCCTTCACAGTTACGCTTCTGGCCACCTGCAGTGTTGCGTCCTGCTTGTATTGCAGGTGATTTGTGTCACCTGTGGCCTTATCTTGCTGCCACCTCAGTGGAAGATTTTTCCTGAGGTGTTAGGAGCATTTGCTTTTCCAGGACGCCCTTGTAACTTATTGCAGCTGTGGGGGCCTTGATGCCCGTCAGAAGTCAAGTAGGGAGACAGATCCTAGGTAAGCGTTCCTCTTTGTATGGTCGTGCAGGACCTCTCGACTCCTCCTTCCTGGTGCTTCTGTGCTCCCCTGTTAGCAGAGTTCTGGAATTATTGGGATCACGGCCTACTGTAAGGCGAGACATTAATTATTGGTCTGGATCACGGACTCCCCTTCTGAGTGTGAGGAGATTTTCTTTTTTTTTATTTTTTTTATTATTTAATTTTATATTATTTTATATCTTATAATGAACTGCTGAGGACAGTTGGAATTTTTTTTTTTTTTTTTTTTCTTCTTTTTTTTTTTTTTTTTCTTTTTTTTTTTTTTTCTTTTTTTTTTTTTTTTTGTTTTTTTTTTTTTTTTTTTTTTTTTTTTTTTTTTTTTTTGCCCCTCCCCCTTTTGTTTGTTTTGTTATAATTAATTACATTGATTGATGTTATACAACAGCCTCGTGGCTTTTATATTATTGTTTATATAATAAGTTTAGATTATAAACATAGGTGGAGAATTAAGTGTTTTCTCCCTGTTACTCTTCGCCTTCCTTCCCAACCTATTTAGTTATAGGTATTGGTTATTTTATTCATTTTGATCTGGCCAGTTATATTGTATATTTTGATGCATTTGCATTCATGTGTCTCTCTCTATTATCTCTGTTTAGGGCTGTTTTTAATAGTTAGGAATCCCAAGGGATTATTTAAGGACTAGAGTTTGTCCTTAGCAGTCACAAGGTTGACTTTGATTATTTTTGTTTGTTAATAAATATTGTTGAGTTTTCCTGAGTGTTTTCGTCTCCATTGACCATTTTTGCTGGATACTCTGTAACAACACTGAGTGTACATCCTTTAGTGCAGACAAACCTGCACCACGGCCCAACAAGGGTCATAACAATGATAAATTTGAAAAGTTACTAAGTCATATGTGTACCGAAATTAGGTGTGATAAATTCGATAAGTTACTAAGTCTACGGACATAAACAATCCAGTTTCATAGGCAGAACAAGCACTGTTTCAGGGAAGCCCTGCCCAAGCCCATGCCCTTTGGTGGTAATGATGTCTTACCCCAGAAGCGTTGGTTTCTAGATAGTAAGTCATACGTATTGTCAGGGATATTCAATTTACAAAATTAAATTTCAGGTAAGTTGGATGAGGGACAGACAACCACTGAAAATACCTTTATTACAATAAATTTCAATATAAACTTATAAATACCCTTCACCGCTTATCCTAATTACATAAGAAAATTACACTTAAATGACATCAATACCCTGTGCCAAACATGCCTATCCTCACTGTCATCAACAATTCAATATTACTTACATCAACAACTCAACATTTAAATATTAACACAATTTTAATACAAAAAACATTAACAACATATCATATCAGTAAATAGTACTCCAGTGGTATGTCCTTATCAGTGAAATACTTCCTACTTCAGGCACTTCTGGCTACTAACAGCTTGCAATGGCTATTAACAGCTTGCAATGGCGCTACTGCGGCACACAAGCCAATATGCTGGGCATCACACACTGGGCTAGCTGCCAAAAAGGAAACATCACACTTACAATTCAATATTGACACTTTACATTTAAATTTAGACAAGAAACATTGCACTTACACTTTAGTTCTCAATATTTGTAATTAAAATACCCACAATTTTGAGATTACCACCTTAATATTAATAAATCTCCCTTTACTTACTGCATAAAGTAAGCCAGGTGGGGTTGTCAACCAGAAAACACAATTCCCAAAACACAATTGTCCCAATACAGTTTTAACAAGGATCTCCTAGTTCACCAACAGGAGAAGCAACTGACTGCTTAGCCACTAAAGCCATCTATTGTCCAGAGTATAAATATTTCCCTTACATTACCCCATTATCAAGATTACTCATGGAGTAAGAAAATAAACACAAATATTTATAATTATGTACACATCTAGTCTCGACTCAACAAAAGTCAAACAATGTGGTTTATTGATACCCTTACCCCATTATCAAGTTTACCCATAGAGTAAGAAAATACAAATATTTATAATTATGTACACATCTAGTCTCGACTCAACAAGTCAGCAATGTGGTTATTGATACCCGATACATGAACCACCTGAAAATTAAAAGGCTGCAATGACAGTGACCATCTCATTAAGAGACTGTTAGAACCCTTTAAATTTTTCAATATACTTTAGAGGTTTATGATCTGTCTCCAAGATAAACTTCCTTGCATACAGATAGTACATGAAATGCTTCACACCCCAGACTATCGCAAGAGCTTCTCGCACTATAGCAGAGTATTTCGCTCACGTAATTCCAATAGTTTCTTACTTGCGTAGGCCACTGGCATGCGGAGTAACCATTATAGTACTGAAAAGAACAGCTCCTAGGACCAGTAGAAGATGCATCTGTCCTTAAACAAAAAATTCTATTAGTATCAGGAATCTTAAGGATTGGCGGTTTAGTTAACATCAACTTCGTTCAAACTCTGTCTTAGCAGTTTCTGACAGTTCAAAAGGTTCCTTTACTTGATTTGCAAGGTAGCTTGTTAAGGTTAAAGTTTTATCTGTCAACTGTGGTAAAAATCTACGATAAAAATTTACAGAGCCTAAAAAATTCCTTAACAATTTTTTATTATGTGGACAAGAAATTTTTTGTATATCATTTAGTTTATCACTGAGTGGTGTAATATTATTACGACCAATCTTTAAACCAAGATAGCAAATTCCTCAAAAAACCCAAAAAAATACTTACCAAGTTTAGCTGTTAACCCATGCTTTCTGAGACGTAACAAAACTGACTTGACATCCTTCAAATGATTAAACCCATCCTCTGGAAACTATAAAGAAATATTGTTCAAAAATAAAATACAACATTCTCATTCTTTTGCTAGAAACCATCCTCATTAATCTGATATAAGTAGCTGGAGCAGTTAATAATCCGAATGGCATCCTTTGATATTGCATAAGACCAAAATTAGTAGGAAAAGCTGTATACCTACGACTGCTCTCTGCTAGTGGAACCTGATGATATGCTTTCTTTATATCAATCTCGGTAATATACTGAACATTACTAAACTTGTAGAGGCTCTCTTCGTTGGCATAGGCTCAGCATCTTTGTCTGAAATACTGTTTAAGGCACGAAAATCAATAACCAACCTATAGGTGCCATCGGGCTTCCGTATCATAACAGGAGGGGATGAATAAGATAATGACGAAGGTTCAATAATTCCGAGTTCAAGCAGTGAGTTTATCTACTTGTCAAATTCATTCCTTAAATGTAAAGGAATTGGGTAACTTTTTCTCGAGAATTGTTCATGTGGCTGTATCTTTGTGTGGTGCTCTATTGTGGTTGTAGATCCTGGAATGTCAGAAAAAACATCAGAAAATTCATGAACTAGCTTCGAAATGTCTTCCTGGAAATCTTTTGGCAACCACAGTCTCTACTACAACAATTTCGGGAGAAAAGTCTTCCTCTTCTTCAATAACACATACTTTATGCACCTGAACTTCAGTTTCTAGTTCATCAGGCCAAACGTGAAGATTATAGGCCGTAACACGTCTGAAATACTTCTTTAACATATTTATGTGAAACAGCTTGGTTTTACCTTTAACATCTACATAATAATCAACATTTCCTTTTCATCCTGTAACTTTGTAAGGTCCACTCCAAGTCATCTGTAATTTATTATTGGATACAGGTAAAAGAACAAGAACTTCATCACCAACCTTCAGATTACGTTTACCAGTCTTAAGATCAAAGTAAGTTTTGTACTTTTGAGAAGTATTCTCCATATTATGTTTAGCGACTTCAGCTGATTCAGCTAACATTTCCCGTAATTCGAAAACGAAATTATAACTGTTAACAATGTCTTCAGTTAAATCAGGATTAGCCCACAATTCGTGCAAAACAGCTATGGGGCCACGTACTTGGCGTCCATACAACAATTCAAATGGAGAAAATCCTAGACTGTCACTAGGTAGCTCTCTCATTGCAAACAGTGCTACAGGTACATACCTATGCCAATCTCTGGGTTTCAGTAAGCATAGTTTCCTTAAAATTGCTTTCAGTGTGGCATGTTGTCTCTATTCTTCCATTGCAGGCAGGATGGAAAGGTGTGGTAAATAAAGGTTTAACTCCAATCAACCTGTGAATTTGAAACATGAAATCTGAAATAAACTGTGGACCTCTGTCCGTTAATACCTCTTTAGGAATTCCAACCCCAGCAAAAATAGATATCATGGCTTCGGCCAATATCATGGATGTGATATTTTTCAAGGTTACTGCTTCTGGGAAACTTGAAGCATAATCTACAAGGGTCAGTATATATTTATGACCTTCTGCTGATGGGGGAATAATAGGACAGACAATATCCATTCCAATTCTATAAAAAGTGTAGATATAACTGGTATCTTTTCCAAAGGAACAGGCTTCACCTTACCTCTGGCTGAAGTCCATTGGCATACATCACAAGATTGACAAAATTTGCTTATGTCCTGAGTCATACCTGGCCACCAAAACTTATTCAAAATTTTCCTGTAAGTCTTCCTGTGGGAAAAATGTCCTGCTACCGGAATTTCATGAGAGACCTTGAGAACAGTATGCCTACACTTCTCAGGAACCACCAGTACCTTATTGTCAATTTGAGTTTTATTGGGAGACTTCATAACTTTCCCTGCTCCCAACATTTAGTTAAAGTTGGGCAAGTATGTTGTGCTTGCTTAAATTCTGAAAATGAAAGATTTACATTTGCTAATTCAGATACAACCAATGGATGAGAAACTTCTCTCCTAATACCTGCACTTGTAACAGCCCTTACGCGTGTACGTTGTGGAATGTCACACTCTAATACTGACATAGGAGCAACACCTGCAATATTACCCAATAATACAGTACAATATTTGATGGGGGCTCTGACTGCTTCAACCCATCCAGTATACAAAATACAGAACAATTAAAAATATAACACTTAACAATAGGAAAATGGTCGTCTCTACCAAGGTAATCAATCAATTTTGCAAAAGTGAGGTTCTTACCCTTAGGTAAACTTACTACCTCTTCAGAAACAATTACACCCGTACAACCTGTGTCTCTAAGAATGGTAGAAACATGTTTTCCATTAATAGTACCAGATATCATTGGCCCATTCACTCCATTGTGAGATAATACATTTTTGGTTTCATGGGAAGCTACAACCTTTGGACAATTTGCTTTGAAATGATTTTCATCCACACAAATAAAACATTTTCTGAAGGTTTTACGTTGAGTAGGTCGAGTCACAGCATTGCCCTCTAGTCTCTGATTTTACACTTTCATTCTTAATGTCAGCCTTATTACCAGTAGTAGTCTTTGAACCCGATTTAGGATAAAGTTTTCCAGCTGAAGCATAATTATCTGCTAACCTAGAAATTTCTTCTGGAGTTTCAGGGTTTCTTTCCTTAATATATAATCTCATTTCTGATGAAATAGAAGACATGAATTGATCCATAACTATAAGTTTTCGAACTCCCTCAAAAGATTCTCCAACCTTTGTACTGTCATACCAACGGTCAAATAGCCTGAAAAGGGAAAACGTGAACTGTTCATAACTCATATCAGTTCCAATACGAGTACTCCTGAAGTCCTTTCTATGTTGGTCTAGAGTTTTTCCAAAACCCTTTAGCAAAGCTGCTTTAAGACTATCATAATCGGTGATTACGGTTTCATCAAGAGAAGTAAATATGGTCAAAGCCTTACCTTGAAGTAAAGATCCTAGCTTTACAGCCCAAGTTGTTTTTTTCCCATTTAAGCAGTTCAGCAATCATTTCAAATCTCTGTATATAAGCACTAATATCCTCCCCATCTTTATATGGTAATGGTCTAGTTTGATCTAAGGTCACTGTTACTGGTCCTGACTGGGTATTACA
>NC_061110.1:105077318-105079181 GCF_015104395.2 Macrobrachium nipponense
AACGTAAGTTTAGACTCGGAATACATAGCAAATGACGAAACTAAACTTTGGACCGGGATGCATGATGAAGAGGATACTAAAAAATTTGAAGAAACATTTACCTATATTTCACGACAAGGTACTTTCTAAAAATTCTCCTACAATCAATACTAACTTATAAAAATGGTAATACATATTCTTGAATGGTACATAAAGATTCAAACATATTTCTCTAAAATTCAAGAAAGTTTGTTCCTTTGATTCTGTTGTAAGTATGTATCACAAAGCATATAATTGGTATATCAGTAAAATATTGACATAATATATACATACATATATACATACATACATACGTACATACATACATACACATACACATATTATACATATATATAAATATATATATATATATAATATATATGATATATATAATATATATATATATATATGTGTGTGTGTGTGTATGTATGTACATATTATGTCAATATTTTACTGAACAAAATACACACTGCACGAAACCTTGGTACGTAATTATTAATCACAGTAAAGAAATGCATTTTCAAAGGGAAGGGGGAAGTGGGACGGGGATGGAGGTAGTGGGAGGGGAGAGGGTGAAGCGGGTAAGTTACAAACATACATAGTACATTCATATATATATATATATATATACATATACATACATATATATATATATATATATATATATATATTATATATATAATATATATTATTTTTTAATTCAATTTAACTTAGTCATCATCAAACACGGGTGAGCATCTAAGAATTGAAGCATCATAGCAAATTCATTCTCTCTCTCTCTCCACTGATCTATTCCTTGAATGTCGGCAAGAATATTGGTTTCAAAAGCTATGGAACATCGTAATTAATTCTGCCTTAGGCAAAGTTTTGTGCAGTAAGTCCTGTCCACACTAGGAAACATTGTTTGCAAACTTTGTTTGCAAAGAATGTTTCCTAGTGTGGACAGGCCTTTGGACATGACAGAAGGAAGTCATCCCCTAACACCAGCCCCACCCTAGATATCTTAATTAGCCCAATATTCTGGAGTACCTTTAAAGCTTCCTTCAAAATTATATTATAGATCGAACCATAAATCAGCTGGGAGTTTCGCCGTGATATGTAAAAAAACAAATACAAAATACAAAACATGAGTTCTTTAGTCTAGTTCCGAGGCAATTCAGAATAAAACATGAGCTCCCCATGTTGTTCGCTTGGTGGCATTACTGAAGAGCACGCAAAGCTAATTAAAGGCAATGCAAATGACGTAGTTAGTGGTGGAAAAGAAATTGATTCCTAAATGGTTTTGGACACCTAAACAACATAATGTCTCTTAATAGCAGTTCTAAGCCGAATTTAATTAGTGCTCCACTTAGCTGCTGACTATTATGGTCAAAGACGCATTACAAACTGTGTGGGGGTAATTTTAAGATATATACACTGTAAAGCTACACTAGGCAATATATTGATGTTTTGGGGGGTACCAAATCGACTGGAGAGTGGAAAGTTATCTTTTTAAACGAGTTTGATTCTAAATTATTTGAGAGTTTGAAACTTAATAATGTTAAAACAAAACAAAAAGTTCAACATACTGGGTTTATAGTACACAATATAAATTTATACGATATAAGTATAAAAGAATGTTTTATAGCTTTTATTTCGCTTGCTTGTGTGTGTGTGTGTGTGTGTTTTGGTCAAATCTTGTAACTCAATTTTCGTCCGACGGACATGAAATTTTGCATAGTACTCAATTCCGGGGACAATACAACCTTACATAATCAGTAAGTAAGCAGTGACCTCTAGTGACCCTACAGTGACCTCAACCAGTATCTCGGGTTTTCGACCTGATCCCTTCGTCCGATGGAATCG
>NC_061110.1:105079681-105097181 GCF_015104395.2 Macrobrachium nipponense
TTTGTGGGGCTGAAATCATTTCAAAGCAAATTGTCCAAAGGTTGTAGCTTCCCATGAAACCAAAAATGTATTATCTCACAATGAAGTGAATGGGCCAATGATATCTGGTACTATTAATGGAAAACATGTTTCTACCATTCTTAGAGACACAGGTTGTATGGGTGTAATAGTTTCTGAAGAGGTAGTAAGTTTACCTAAGGGTAAGAACCTCACTTTTGCAAAATTGATTGATTACCTTGGTAGAGACGACCATTTTCCTATTGTTAAGTGTTATATTAATTGTTCTGTATTTACTGGATGGGTTGAAGCAGTCAGAGCCCCCATCAAATATTGTACTGTATTATTGGGTAATATTGCAGGTGTTGCTCCTATGTCAGTATTAGAGTGTGACATTCCACAACGTACACGCGTAAGGGCTGTTACAAGTGCAGGTATTAGGAGAGAAGTTCTCATCCATTGGTTGTATCTGAATTAGCAAATGTAAATCTTTCATTTTCATAATTTAAGCAAGCACAACATACGTTGCCCAACTTTAACTAAATGTTGGGAGCAGGGAAAGTTATGAAGTCTCCCAATAAAACTCAAATTGACAATAAGGTACTGGTGGTTCCTGAGAAGTGTAGGCCTACTGTTCTCAAGGTCTCTCATGAAATTCCGGCAGCAGGACATTTTTCCCACAGGAAGACTTACAGGAAAATTTTGAATAAGTTTTGGTGGCCAGGTATGACTCAGGACATAAGCAAATTTTGTCAATCTTGTGATGTATGCCAATGGACTTCAGCCAGAGGTAAGGTGAAGCCTGTTCCTTTGGAAAAGATACCAGTTATATCTACACCTTTTTACAGAATTGGAATGGATATTGTCGGTCCTATTATTCCCCCATCAGCAGAAGGTCATAAATATATACTGACCCTTGTAGATTATGCTTCAAGTTTCCCAGAAGCAGTAACCTTGAAAAATATCACATCCATTGATATTGCCGAAGCCATGATATCTATTTTTGCTGGGGTTGGAATTCCTAAAGAGGTATTAACGGACAGAGGTCCACAGTTTATTTCAGATTTCATGTTTCAAATTCACAGGTTGATTGGAGTTAAACCTTTATTTACCACACCTTTCCATCCTGCCTGCAATGGAAGAATAGAGACAACATGCCACACTGAAAGCAATTTTAAGGAAACTATGCTTACTGAAACCCAGAGATTGGCATAGGTATGTACCTGTAGCACTGTTTGCAATGAGAGAGCTACCTAGTGACAGTCTAGGATTTTCTCCATTTGAATTGTTGTATGGACGCCAAGTACGTGGCCCCATAGCTGTTTTGCACGAATTGTGGGCTAATCCTGATTTAACTGAAGACATTGTTAACAGTTATAATTTCGTTTTCGAATTACGGGAAATGTTAGCTGAATCAGCTGAAGTCGCTAAACATAATATGGAGATATCTTCTCAAAAGTACAAAACTTACTTTGATCTTAAGACTGGTAAACGTAATCTGAAGGTTGGTGATGAAGTTCTTGTTCTTTTACCTGTATCCAATAATAAATTACAGATGACTTGGAGTGGACCTTACAAAGTTACAGGATGAAAAGGAAATGTTGATTATTATGTAGATGTTAAAGGTAAAACCAAGCTGTTTCACATAAATATGTTAAAGAAGTATTTCAGACGTGTTACGGCCTATAATCTTCACGTTTGGCCTGATGAACTAGAAACTGAAGTTCAGGTGCATAAAGTATGTGTTATTGAAGAAGAGGAAGACTTTTCTCCCGAAATTGTTGTAGTAGAGACTGTGGTTGCCATAAGATTTCCAGGAAGACATTTCGAAGCTAGTTCATGAATTTTCTGATGTTTTTTCTGACATTCCAGGATCTACAACCACAATAGAGCTCCACACAAGATACAGCCACATGAACAATTCTCGAGAAAAAAGTTACCCAATTCCTTTACATTTAAGGAATGAATTTGACAAGTAGATAAACTCACTGCTTGAACTCGGAATTATTGAACCTTCGTCATTATCTTATTCATCCCCTCCTGTTATGATACGGAAGCCCGATGGCACCTATAGGTTGGTTATTGATTTTCGTGCCTTAAACAGTATTTCAGACAAAGATGCTGAGCCTATGCCAACGAAGAGAGCCTCTACAAGTTTAGTAATGTTCAGTATATTACCGAGATTGATATAAAGAAAGCATATCATCAGGTTCCACTAGCAGAGAGCAGTCGTAGGTATACAGCTTTTCCTACTAATTTTGGTCTTATGCAATATCAAAGGATGCCATTCGGATTATTAACTGCTCCAGCTACTTATATCAGATTAATGAGGATGGTTCTAGCAAAGAATGAGAATGTTGAATTTTATTTTGACAATATTTTTATAGTTTCCAGAGACTGGTTTAATCATTTGAAGGATGTCAAGTCAGTTTTGTTAAGTCTCAGAAAGCATGGGTTAACAGCTAAACTTGGTAAGTATTTTTTGGGTTTTGAGGAAATTTGCTATCTTGGTTTAAAGATTGGTCGTAATAATATTACACCACTCAGTGATAAACTAAATGATATACAAAAAATTTCTTGTCCACATAATAAAAAATTGTTAAGGAATTTTTTAGGCTCTGTAAATTTTTAACGTAGATTTTTACCAGAGTTGGCAGATAAAACTTTAACCTTAACAAGCTACCTTGCAAATCAAGTAAAGGAACCTTTTGAACTGTCAGAAACTGCTAAGACAGAGTTTGAACGAAGTTGATGTTAACTAAACCGCCAATCCTTAAGATTCCTGATACTAATAGAATTTTTTGTTTAAGGACAGATGCATCTTCTACTGGTCTAGGAGCTGTTCTTTTCCAGTACTATAATGGTTACCCCATGCAAGTGGCCTATGCAAGTAAGAAACTATTGGAACGTGAGCGAAATACTCTGCTATAGTGCGAGAAGCTCTTGCGATAGTCTGGGGTGTGAAGCATTTCATGTACTATCTGTATGCAAGGAAGTTTATCTTGGAGACAGATCATAAACCTCTAAAGTATATTGAAAAATTTAAAGGGTTCTAACAGTCGCTTAATGAGATGGTCACTGTCATTGCAGCCTTTTAATTTTCAGGTGGTTCATGTATCGGGTATCAATAACCACATTGCTGACTTGTTGAGTCGAGACTAGATGTGTACATAATTATAAATATTTGTATTTTCTTACTCTATGGGTAAACTTGATAATGGGGTAAGGGTATCAATAACCACATTGTTGACTTGTTGAGTCGAGACTAGATGTGTACATAATTATAAATATTTGTATTTTCTTACTCCATGAGTAATCTTGATAATGGGGTAATGTAAGGGAAATATTTATACTCTGGACAATAGATGGCTTTAGTGGCTAAGCAGTCAGTTGCTTCTCCTGTTGGTGAACTAGGAGATCCTTGTTAAAACTGTATTGGGACAATTGTTTTGTTTTGGAATTGTGTTTTCTGGTTGACAACCCCACCTGGCTTACTTTATGCAGTAAGTAAAGGGAGATTTATTAATATTAAGGTGGTAATCTCAAAATTGTGGGTATTTTAATTACAAATATTGAGAACTAAAGTGTAAGTGCAATGTTTCTTGTCTAAATTTAAATGTAAAGTGTCAATATTGAATTGTAAGTGTGATGTTTCCTTTTTGGCAGCTAGCCCAGTGTGTGATGCCCAGCATATTGGCTTGTGTGCCGCAGTAGTGCCATTGCAAGCTGTTAATAGCCATTGCAAGCTGTTAGTAGCCAGAAGTGCCTGAAGTAGGAAGTATTTCACTGATAAGGACATACCACTGGAGTACTATTTACTGATATGATATGTTGTTAATGTTTTTTTGTATTAAAATTGTGTTAATATTTAAATGTTGAGTTGTTGATGTAAGTAATATTGAATTGTTGATGACAGTGAGGATAGGCATGTTTGGCACAGGGTATTGATGTCATTTAAGTGTAATTTTCTTATGTAATTAGGATAAGCGGTGAAGGGTATTTATAAGTTTATATTGAAATTTATTGTAATAAAGGTATTTTCAGTGGTTCTGTCCCTCATCCAACTTACCTGAAATTTAATTTTGTTAATTGAATATCCCTGACAATACGTATGACTTACTATCTAGAAACCAACGCTTCTGGGGTAAGACATCATTCCACCACCAAAGGCATGGGCTTGGGCAGGGCTTCCCTGAAAACAGTGCTTTGTTCTGCCTATGAAACTGGATTGTTTATGTCCGTATACTTAGTAACTTATCGAATTTATCACACCTAATTTCGGTACACATATGACTTAGTAACTTTTCAAATTTATCATTGTTATGACCCTTGTTGGGCCGTGGTGCAGGTTTGTCTGCACTAAAGGATGTACACTCAGTGTTGTTACAGAGTATCCAGCAAAAGATGGTCAATGGAGACGAAAACACTCAGGAAAACTCAACAATATTTATTAACAAACAAAAATAATCAAAGTCAACCTTGTGACTGCTAAGGACAAACTCTAGTCCTTAAATAATCCCTTGGGATTCCTAACTATTAAAAACAGCCCTAAACAGAGATAATAGAGAGAGACACATGAATGCAAATGCATCAAAATATACAATATAACTGGCCAGATCAAAATGAATAAAATAACCAATACCTATAACTAAATAGGTTGGGAAGGAAGGCGAAGAGTAACAGGGAGAAAACACTTAATCTCCTACCTATGTTTATAATCTAAACTTATTATATAAACAATAATATAAAAGCCACGAGGTTGTTAACATCATCAGAATTTATAATTATAACAAAACAAACAAAAGGGACAACAAATTCCAACTGTCTCAACAGTTCATTATAAGATATAACTATATATAAATAATAATAATAAAAAAAAATCTCCTCACACTCAGAAGGGGAGTCGGTGATCCCAGACTAATAATAAATGTCTCGCCTTACAGTAGGCCGTGATCCCAATAATTCCAGAACTCTGCTAACAGGGGAGCACAGAAGCACCAGGAAGGAGGAGTCGAGAGGTCCTGCACGACCATACAAAAAGGAACGCTTACCTGGGATCTGTCTCCCTACTTGACTTCTGACGGGCATCAAGGCCCCCACAGCTGCAATAAGTTACAAGGCGTCCTGGAAAAGCAAATGCTCCTAACACCTCAGGAAAAATCTTCCACTGAGGTGGCAGCATGATAAGGCCACAGGTGGCACAAATCACCTGCAATACAAGCAGGACGCAACACCGCAGGTGGCCAGAAGCGTACCTGTGAAGGACAGCACTCAAAATATGTCGAGTACAGCGTACACAACACCGCAGGTGGCCAGATGTGTACCTGCGAAGGACGGCTCAAAACACTCCCAAAAGCGTTGATAAAATATTGTAAGTGCGGCAGCTGCAGATAGAAAAAAGGGACAGCCTCTGTAGAAAGCCCGAACTGTCTGCCCAAACACTCTCTCTCTCTTATCACCTCCCTCACCGAGGACTCCAGTCACGTACCCAAACGTAAAAAAAAAAGATATGAGTGTTAGAAGGGTAATTCAAAAACTTTAACGAGCGGGGAGGAGGCGCAAAATCACCACACTACAACTTAACTTTCGTAATATATACAATACAAATTTCCTTAAAAATAAATACTTAAATACTAAATGCCTTAATATTAAATGTTAACAAAATCACAAGGTTGACTAAAAACTGAAAAATTACGTTAACATCTGATAATCATACATAATTTTGGTATGCACATGATTTAATTATACTTCGAATTTATCATACCTAATTTTGGTATACATAAGACTTGGTAACTTTTCGAATTCATCATACCTAATTTTGGTAAACATATGACTTACTATCTGGAAAAGTATTCTGGGGGGGTAAGATATCATTGGCACCAAAGGGGGTGGGGGTTGGGAAGGAGGTGTGTGAGAGTGAGAGAGAGAGAGAGAGAGAGAGAGAGAGAGAGAGAGAGCTAGTTACAAGGAATAGGATGTCTGAAAGACTTATTAGACCATTTGAGGAGACATCTTGTGCTCACTTATCTCTAGGAGCAGGTTTTGCAATTCGTTCACGGTGTTCTAATGGTTTTCTTTAGCTTTCTTTTAAACTGTTCTACACTGCTGCTGTTTACAAATTCTGGTGTCAGTTAATTTCATGTGCCACACATCTTGTATGTGAGGAAGCTCCCACAATGAGATGTGTTGTACTTCTTTGGTTCTAGTTTCCATACATTACTTCTTGTCTGGTTTTCGTTTAATGTGCAGGCACTCTAGTCGTCTTTGGTAACCTTTTTCCCTGATGGATGGATTGAACTTTGTGGTTCTAGGTTGTACCTCTTCCAGTCTATGTATGTCCTTTCTTAGTGTTGGTGACCGAATATGTACTGCACATTCAAGATGAGGTCTAACTAATGATGTTTAGAGCTGCAGCACCGTTTCCTTGTTTCTGTATTTGCATTGCCTTTTTATGTATCCCACTAGTCTCTGTGCCTTCATTTCGGCTTTTACGCATTGTTTGTGGATTTTAAGCCCTTGGCAATAATGACTCTAAGGTCCTCTTCCTGTTTGACACTATTTATGTCATTCTCTAGCAGCATGTAGTTTGCATGAGGGTTCCTTGTTCCAGTTTATAACACTTTACACTTATCCAGGTTTAAAGGCATTAGCCATCTTTTTGGCCACTCTCCTATTTTCGTTAGACCATTTTTTAAACTTTCCACTGTATCTAGGTCTGCTGTATTTACACATAGTTTGGTGTCATCTGCAAATTTGCTATATTGCTAGTTAAGCTTACATATATGTCATCAATGTAAATAAAAAGAAGAGCAGGTCTAGGACAGAACCCTGAGGAACTCTGCTTGTCACATCTGCCTATTCTGATTCTTCACCATTTATTACGGCTCCCTGTTTTCTATTAGTTAGCCAGTCTGCGATTTCTCCTACAATTCCTAAAGCTCTAACTTTTGTCATTTGTTTCATGTGTGGACTTTGTTAAAGACGTTTTGGAAATCTTAAGTAGAGTATTATTCTACTACAGTCGTAAATACCAAGCATGTTATGAAAAAACGCCAAGAGGCATGATAGGCAGGATATGTTTTGTCTGAAGCTGTGTTGACTGCTTAACAACAGGTTGTTTCTATCAATGCGATCCACAGTTTGATCTGCAATTGTGGACTCACAATTATTACAACGCACTAGCGTTAGACAGATTGGTCATAATTTCCCGGCTCTTCTCTTGAACCTTTTTAGTAAACTACGGGCACATTACCTAGTTTCTATCTTCTTGGTGTTTTTCGTTGGTCTGCAGTTTTTCTGTAGAGTTTTATATAGATACCTTCAATTGTGAAGACAATAGTGAAGAACTTATTCAGTAACTACTTTGTCCAAGTCTGAGTTCACTAGGTTTCCTTTATTGTCTCAAGGAATCGATGCCATATTTTGTTAATTTCTATTATTAACATGCAAAGAATTCTTTTGGGTTTTCTTTACAAACTGATGCAACTCTCTTATCCCCACTTATCTGCATTTCTTACTAATTTGTCCACCATTCTACAGAGTTCTGTATGCTTCCTTGCTTCTTCTGGTGTTCGGTGTGGGTTCATTGATTTGTGCAATCTGTCTCTTCTCTTATTTTATTTGTAATTTTTCTGTTGAACTACTTAGGCTGAAGGTTACAGTTTCTTAATATTTACTTTAATGGTATACATCTGGAGCATTTTTCAGTGCATTTTTCTAGAAAGGGTTCTCAGTACTTATCTATGTCTGTGTTCTTGTCGTACTCTAGATTTTTAACAAAGCCTTTAGTTTTTCTTTAGTTTTCCAAGACGGTGGTGTAATCTCTTTAGTATCTTCTCTTATTATGTTGAATATTGATAAGATATGAATGTATTAATTTAAGGTAACTTTTGCCTAATTTTACTCTTACTGAAAGGTCAGACACCACTTTATCTTCTGTTGAAAAGACAATGTCTAGTATGTTTCGTCTAGTAGGTTTGTCAACCCATTGGTGGAGGAGTAAGAAGGACTGAGAGGGAGAGGAAGTAAGAGAGAGAGAGAGAGAGAGAGAGAGAGAGAGAGAGAGAGAGTGAGTGAGAGAGAGAGAGTGAGAAGTTTATCGGTGGCCATTCAAGAGTTATCCCGGGCAGCGCCGAGTTGGTCGGCTAGCATGTGAATCAATACATACATATACCAGTTAGAGGTTTCTGCTCAAGGGAATACCAATCAGAAAAAAAGTTATTCAAAATGTCCTAGCCCATCCGTTGACAGTTAAATCAAGAATGCCACATGTGAATAAGGCTTTCAAATTGGCGTCCTCCCACAATGACAGAGAGGGATTACTTACAGCTCGTCAAAACTCCATACACACCTGTGCCATTCACCTTAAGCTTGCGCGCATTATCGTCAGTTCATCTATTCCGAAATACATAAATTTCTCACCAATATCTGTTCTTTCATACTCCCACAAAACTCAACCAACTGTGAATACCATTATCCAGCCTTTTAATAATTCATATATTGTCACCCGATCTTTGTTTCGTTGCTGTGTATCCCACCCTTCACTCATTCTTCGTATTTACTAGATCAAGAATTATTCATGTCATCGGCTTTTCCCAATTTTTATTCGTATATCTTCCATCCCCCTCACCGTCCGTTTGACTGATTCCATTCTTTCGCTGTTTGTATTATCCGACGGACCCTCTTACTATCTATTGCTCAATGAGACTTCGCATATTTTCGACTTACTATCACAAACATCATTAGGCTATTTAATTTATGATCATCATCAGTCAGCGTTGCCCTTCATTCGATTTCTGCTATTACGATATTCTTAAAAGTATTATACCATAGAGGAACTGTGTTCTACTTATTTCAGAATCAGCCTTAACAACGAATGAAAGGAATCATTCTGCGCTTATAATCGTAACAGACTTTATGTTTGTGTCTAATAGACTTGTACTCGTAGGGTGGGACATCTATAACATCAGCTGTGTCCTACAACTACATGAACATTTCATGCACAAGTTTACTGAGCTTTCCTATTCTCACTGAGCAAGTAGAGTGCACACATGAGGATTTCTTCGCATAACTAATCCATTCGATCCATTCAATGGTTTGTAGGTCTTCCATTCCTTCTTTATCCTACAGTTTCCGTCTACATTCACGCCTATTTTTCATATTTACAAATTTGCACTTACGTCTAAGTCCTCAGCTTGAGTTGATATAGAACCTCATAAATACAAGACAACAAATAATCTTGAAGATATAACAAGGCCGTTGTTGCAGACCTACCTATACACCAAACCAGTCACTCTATTCGCTTATTCCAGCACGAGCTTTGCTATCACCATAAAAAGTTTTAATCGCTCACAAGAAATGATCTTCCATAACAAAGAACCTCACCACCGTAAACATTGCATCTCGATCCGTTGTAACATATCATCATGATAAACTAGAGATAGAGAGAAGAGAAAGAGCCTCATCAATCATTCTCAGGAAGGCGGCCAAGACGTTCGAACAGACAGACAACCCCAGTAAATTTAGAGGGAGAATTTTAATATCGCAAGAGAGGAAAGAGAACACTACTCATCTTCAAAAGCCAAAGTGGATCGTAAATTCGAGGTAACTGGAAATTTTGCAGAGTAAAACTGGGCCAGAGGAAACAAAAATTTGTATGCTGTAATCATCTAGGGCTCAAGCAAGTCATCAAATCTGAAGTCGGGAAGAAGAAAAAGTTCCAAATGAGAGATTGGTAATTGACTTAAATCCGTAGTATTGCGCAACAGGGGAAATAAGTATACTTGAAAAGACAAAAACAAGTAAATCTCAGATGCCATTGAGGCGTAGAGGAGCGGTAGAAAATCATGGGGAGTTTCAAAGGGAAGTGATATTTGATTCACTGTGTAGGCTAGGCTTATCTGGAACTTGTGTCAGACCTTTTGTTGAAGCCAATAATTGGTATTAAAGGAAAAAAATTGCACTGCTTAAAACAGCACCATCGGAAATATAAATGTTATGAAGTCGTTTGCTATTTCATTACGAATAAAGAGAATTTGCATTTTTCATGTGCTAGAGTTGTTTTTTATAATCTACAATGAAGCATCTCAAAGCCTTTTGCTGCGCTTAATCCGAGTTCATCTGTTTTCATGCGATCAGTTTTCAGCTGTTAAAACCCCTTGATAACCGCCCCCCCCCCCCCCCCCCCCCCCCCCCCCACCCTCCCCCCCCCGCCCCCCCCCCCCCCCCCCCCCCCCCCCCACCCCCCATCCCGCCCCAACCCCTCCTACCATGAAAAGCCAACTAAACCATATACTATACAAACTCATATGTTCAGTATGGCATGGTGCTGTCCTTGTAGGAGATTAGTGCTACCAGTGCGCCTCTTGCGTTGTACTGTAGGCATTACTTAAGGGTCATTGTACCGTCCCTTCGGCCCCTAACTGCAAACCTCCTTTCATTCCTTTTGCTTTTTACCTCCTTTCATATCTCTTCCATCTTACTTTCCCACGCTGTACTTCAAGTGATTCATAGTGCAGCTACGAGGTTTTCCTCTTGTTACACCTTTTAAAACCTTTTTACCGTCAGTTTCCATTCCACAGCTGTAAATTAACTCATAGGTCCCAGCGCTTGGCCGTTGGCCTAAATACTATACTCTAGCCCTCTTACGCCGGAGCCCTAAAAATCAAAACGTCTCCCGTATGCCGGGCCTGGTTTGGAGTGAGCGCGGAAGTGGGAAAAAATAATTTTTTTCAAAAAATTACAGCGCGCGTACTTTTGAAGATTAAGAGTTCATTTTTGGCTCCTTTTTTTGTTCATTGCCTGAAGTTTAGAATGCAACCATCAGAAATGAAAAATAATATTATTATCATATGTAAATAATGCGATATATGAGAGCGAAAAAAAAAAATTCATACATAATTGTATTCAAATCACGCTGTGCAGAAAACGGTCAAAGCTTAACCAGTTACTTATTTTTGCGTTGTATTGTACACTAAATTGCGATCATTTTGATATATAATACATTGTAAAACAATAAAAGCAACACCGGAAAAATTATCACAAAATGATGTACGAATTCGTGACGCGCGGACGCAAAAAAATATTTTTTTCAAAAATTCACCGTAATTCTAAATAATGTTCTAGAGACTTCCAATTTGTTTCAAAATTAAGACATGATTGAATATTACGATACTGTAAGAGTTTTAGATTAGAATTGCAGATTTTCGACCATTTCGGACGAGTAAATTTTACCGAATGTCGAAATTTTAATATATATATTTTTTCATATTGCACATATTTCGAAGATGGAAAAAGCTACAACTTCAATTATTTTTTATTGTATTCTTCATGAATGTGCGCACATTTTGATATATGAAACTCTATAAAAAGGCTAATATGAAAATGGAGCAAATATTAGGATAATGCCATGTACGTATTTCGGAGACTTGTCGGCCGCGAATCGGCGCGCGGAGTGAAGGTAAATATATTTTTCAAAAATTCACCATAAACCACAATATTGTTTTAGAGACTTCAAATTTGTTTCAAAATGAAGAAAAATGACGGAATATTACTAGGCCGTAAGAGTTTTAGCTTACAATTGCGTTTTTCAACTATTTCGGTAGAGTCAAATTTGACCGAACGTGGTTTTTTTCTATTTATCGTGATTTATATGCAAATATTTCGAAAAAAGAGAAAAGCTACACCTTCAATCATTTTTAGTTGTATTCTACATGAAATTGCGCACATTTTCATATATAAAACTTTATGTAACAGCTAATTTTAAAATAGGTGCAAACATTTCGACAATCGCACAAAAAAATTCTGATTTTTTCGGAGAGTTACCGCGCGAAGGTAATTTTTTTTTTCATAAATTCACCATAAATCGAAATATTGTGCTAGAGACTTCCAAGTCGTTGCAAAT
Organism: Macrobrachium nipponense; assembly: GCF_015104395.2. Taxonomy (NCBI): domain Eukaryota; kingdom Metazoa; phylum Arthropoda; class Malacostraca; order Decapoda; family Palaemonidae; genus Macrobrachium; species Macrobrachium nipponense. The sequence goes on from NC_061110.1 coordinate 105,091,581, forward strand.
GAAGAAGGTAAATGATTGAATATTACTAGAATATAAGAGTTTTAGCTTACAATTGCGTTTTTCGACCATTTCAGTAGAGTCAAAGCTGACCGAAAGTTGAAATTTTTGCACTTAACGTTATTTATATGAAAATATTTCAAACTGATAAAAGCTACAACCATGATTTTTTTTGTTGTATTGTGCATGAAATTGCGCACATTTCCATATATAAAACTTTATGTAACGGCAAATTTAAAAGGGTGCAAACATTAGGACAATCGCACGAAAAAAATGTATCGGAAGAGGTTATCGCACGAACGTAAGGAAAAAGTTTTTTCATAAATTCACCATAAATCGAAATATTGTGCTAAAGACGTCCAATTTGTTGCAAAATGAAGGCAAATGATTGAATATTATATAATAATAAAATTTTAGAATTTTACTTACAATTGCGTTTCTCGACCATTCTGTAGATCAAAGTTGACCGAAGGTTTGAAATTTTTGCACTTATCGTTATTTATATGAAAATATTTCATAATTGATAATAAAAGCTACAATCATGAGTATTTTTTAGTTGTATTGTGCATGAAATTGCGCACATTTTCATATATAATACTTCATGTAAAGGATAATTTAAAATGGTGCAATAATTATGTCAAAGTGACGAATAATTTCCGAGATGTGACATGATACTTTTTAGTGCGATAAGAAAGAAATTCGCGCTTGCGCGCCTGCGTAGCGATTGTAAACAAACAACGCCTTGATCCGTGAACTCCCAGCATCTTCCCCCCGGCGCGTGATACAAAAGTTTTCGGCTGGTAGGCCTATAAGTATTTTTTCCGCGAATTTTTAAAAAAACTTTTTTGAGCCGACGTATGATACGTCCAATCGGCATACGGGAGACATTTTGACTCGACGTTTAATACGTCCAATCGGCGTAAGAGGGCGGGCTAGGCTATATTGTTTTTTCATGATGCTGCAGCTAATTTTTAGCTTCACCGAAACCAAAACTTCATTCTATTATCACTGCTGAGCAGACATGGTAATTGAAGATCTTGGGTTGAATGGTCATAAAAAGAGCAGATCCATCAAAGACCAGGCAGTGATTTGACCATCATGTGACGAGGGAATCTGTCTTCATTTTCAGGCAAAAACCACCAGTAGCAAGAAAGGTAATTGCCGAGACAAGGCTCGTGAAACCGAAGATCATGGAAGTGTAGAACATGTAGGCAACATGGAAAAATAACACAGCAGTGTTTTCAAAGTCAGTGTTTTCAAAGTATATGTTGTGGGTGTTTATATGTATATGTATATATATATATATATATATATATATATATATATATATATATATATATATATATATATATATACAGTGAGAGAGAGAGAGAGAGAGAGAGAGAGATAGAGAGAGAGAGAGCGAGATTGCTATTATTTTATTAAGCTAGGAATCAGGTCTTAATTGCCCACTATTTCTATACGTGGGCTTATTTCATTGTTCAGAAACTTACTAAGGACTTAGATAGTAAGATGAACGTTATTGTGTCAGAATATGGAGATACTGATAGTTTGATCCTCTTGACTTATTTCAAACAAATTAACATCCGATCTCAGATGACGGATGCTGAACTGCTTACTAATGATGAAAGTCATCTACCCTGACATCACAAGATCAGTGGATGGCTCTTTGTGTCGCAGATTATGTATTTATGATTAAATTATGAAGTTCATATGATATCTTGTTCCTTGCAATTCTTTGGGTTGCTCTTGAATTAATTTCCCTAGGTTTACCATAATTTGAAATAGTATTCTAATGAATTTAGTTCAGTAAAGTATGGTTCCCTATTCAAGATTATAGGAATATAAGGAAAATGTAAAACACTTTGGGTGTTGCTATTTAATACTCTGATACTTATCCTAATCAAGAGTTTGCAAACAGTTTGAGTTAATTTTTATTTAAACACGAAGGTCATAAGTTGTGAAACTATCACCCTACTGTAGTATTATTAAAAAATTATTGCTCTTCGAAGATATGCGTAGGATAACCTCATTTTTCTTGAAAAATGTTACGTAGATATGCATTTACTATTGTAATTCCCGGAGGAGACCGGTTTAGTGCCATCAGTGCACCTTACGTGGTGCACTGTAGGCATTATTTGGGGTTTCTTTTGCGGCGTGCCTTCGGCCCCTAGCTGCAACTTCTTTCGTTCATTTTACTGTCCATGCTAGGATTTCCTCCTGTTACACCTTTCAAACGTTTTAATCTCAATTTCTCTTTTAACGCTGAATTACCTCTTAGGTCCCAGTGCTTGGCCTTTGTCTAAAATTTTGTAATCCATTTCATTTCACTATTGTAATATTTTATACGGCTGGTTGTTTTTTTTTAAATTTTGTAATGAAATATATATAAAATCATTTTGATATTCACAAGAATTTTGTAAGTCTGTGATTGCCTTGGTTTTATATATATATATATATATAATATATATATATATATATATATATATATATATATATATATATATAATATTTATTATTTATTCATTTTATATTTTAAACTGGGTTTTCAATATAGGTATCGTCTTTCCCAATCTCCTTCATACTCCATCATACCATTCTAGTTATTATTTAGCACACAATATACCCGCTAGATTTCATCTTCAGAGTACTGAGTTGCCCCTAGAATTGGTCTAGCAATTTGCAAAACACAATAAGAATAAAAAAATATAAGCGTAGAATGTACTCGGATATGATAACGAAGATACATGACCGCTGGTATAATAAATTGAAACTAATATTTATGGAGATGGTACACCGAGTATAATGTATACACAGAATTCTCCGGCACCTTCTCATTATTCACATCCAGAGGAAAATAAGTTTGTATTTATGCGCGTGTTTACATGAAACGTTCGTATTCTTCGTGTATTTTTATTATTGTTGATATATTCTTAATTTTTTCCTAAAATGCTCTTTCTAGAGTAGTTTTTGGGCTTTGAAGAAAATAAAGACATCAATCTCTACCACATTTATAATTCTTGTACTGGACCAAATCGTAAGTTTTCCCATTTTTCATTTAAATATTTTGTTCCCATATACCCCTACTCCACCGTAGTCCATAGTCATTGAACTTTCCCAAATTATTTATCTTCATTGATAATTTATATCCCTGTTACATGCAGTTATTTTATAAGAGCTATAAACTCCAAACTGCACATAACATATTTTCCATTAAGATGTCTCTGCTCCTTTACATACAAAAAGGAAAACAAAAATTATTTCTTTACATCTGCGGAGCGTTTTCGTTTTCTTGGAGAGAATTTCCTCTTGGCCCGAATTTATGATTCCGCTTCGACTTTTGAAGAAGAAGAAGATGTATGGACCTGTCTTCTTCTCTCCCAATATTAAGATTCTCCTTCTAAATTTACTACTGCTGCTTGTGGGTTCTGACGTCTTAGCCGCTTTCCTGGTAAAGATTAATGTCTCTCTCTCTCTCTCTCTCTCTCTCTCTCTCTCTCTCTCTCTCTCTCTCTCTGTTGTGTGTGCGTTTGCGAGTCAAGTCGTACCACAGCATGGAAGGCGACGATATACATGGACGTTCAAGTCAGGCAAACAGATGAATGGATGGATATAAATAATATATATATATATATATAAATATATATATATATATATATATATATATATATATATATATATATATGTGTGTGTGTGTGTGTGTTGTGTGTGTGTGTGTGTGTGTGTGTGTGTAAGTATGTATGTATCTAGATCCATATACATAAAGCATGTATATGTATGTATGTTCCACCAAAACTAGAATCCCTGAGCAATTTCAACCAAAACTTGGTATCATATGCACTTACAATCTAGAAAATAATACTGTGGTGGTAAGACATCACTAGCAACTAAAGGGCACCAAATGGGTTGGGGGTGGTTCAAAGGGCTTCCCTGAAACAGGGCTGGTTCTGCCTGTAGACTTAGTAAATAAATAAACACTGTAGGTTTATCATACCTCATTTTGGTATACATATGAATTAGTCTGGAGTAGGTACATTGGTGGTAAGACATCACTGGTACCAAAGAGGTGGGGTGGATTGGATGGGGTTACTGAAAAAATAACTAAAAACGACATATATTACTGTCTATTCCATAGTTTTCGAGGTTGCTGAGATGAATAGGGACACTTCGATGCCCTTCAAGTCTACTACGTTCAGCCTCAATAGGAGGTGGGGGTGGGTGAAAGGGGAAGGGGTTGAAAATAAATGTAAAAAATGACAGATATTATTGTCTAACCCATAGTTTTTCGAGGTCTCTAAAATAAGTATTAACAACCCCAATGCCCTTTAAGTCGAAGTTCAGCCCTGATAAGAATGGGAGGAGGGAAGGGGTGAAATATAAATTGTCAAAAATACTGAGGAATGTAATTGAAGCATGTTAACAGGGAAAGGAGAGAGTGAGAGAGAAAATAGAGCAGTGAGAGAGAGAGAGATGAGAGAGAGAGAGAAGAGGAGAGAGAGAGAGAGAGAGTTAGTGAGGAGAAAGTGGGAAAGAAATAATCGAATGAAAAAGAAAAAATCGACAGGAAAATTGTCAGGAGAAAAGAAAAAAATCTATCCCTTAGGAAACAAAATCCTGCTGTCAATTAAACGGCATCAGCGCCGAGAGGGGTTTGAAATAAGAAGACATTATTATCATTGTCCCCCTTTGGAATGTTAATTAGAGTTATTAGTTGCCGGGACGCAGGGAATATGACAACAACTTTGCGTCTAATGAGATCCATCGGTGGAAAAATTGTCTGATTAGACCGAAATTGCTGAAAGCAGCAGCAGTAATTATATATCATATTGATTAAATTTTATGCTACGTTTTTCCCATTGTGATGATAATCTATTTATGCTCCATAATTGATTATTGTAATTATTTTCAACAATTGACAGCTGGCTTGCATGCCAATCTCATAGGGCTGGCTACAATGAATTGTATTCAAGTAAGATGTAGAAATTATCATAATTAGTGCTATTCCAGTATATGTAGAAATTATTATAATCATAATACTATTATTATACTTATTAAATATCTTAAATTGTGAGTTGATCACATGCAAAGCTCTTATAGAGCTTACTCCAATGATTCGATATCGAATAGGTTAAAATGATGATGATGGTGGTTATTATTATTATAAATCAATTATTTATTATTTATTATTATTAAATATTTCAACTTGACTGTTTAGTCATATGCTGAACTCTTACAAGGTTTACTCAAATGATTATACTTGAATAAGAGGTAAAATTTATTATTATCATTATTATTATTATTATTATTATTTTATTATTATTATTATTATTATTATTATTATTGGTCTGTCGCAGTCATCCCATTCGACTGGGTGGTTTTATAGTCTGGGGTTCCAGGTTTGCATCTTGCCCCCTTATGAATACATCACTTTTTCTTGCTTTGTGCACTGTTTCTAGTAGCACACTTCTGCACGAGTCCTTGAGCTACTTCGGCATCTAGTTTTTCCAGGTTCCTTTTCGGGATCTAGGGATCGTGCCTAGTGTCCCTGTGATTATGGGTAAACATTTCAACTGTCAAAACACGCATCCTTCTTCTTTCTATTTT
>NC_061110.1:105102717-105135217 GCF_015104395.2 Macrobrachium nipponense
ACAATAGAAGAAAACCATCTGTTTTTTTTTTCCTATGTGACGGCTAGGATCGGTAAGTGAGAGAGAGAGAGAGAGAGAGAGAGAGAGAGAGAGAGAGAGGGGTACTCTTGTACATTTACATCAGTTAATTTGTAATTTCCTATGGAATAATGGGTAACAATAGCTGAATAATTCTATGTTTTCAACGGCAGAGCAGAGACTGGAGGAGTATGGTAAGACCATATCGTCAGAAGATGCCTCCTAAACAACGAATGAGGCTAAAGGTAATCACTGCTGTTAATTGTACGATGCTGGAATATAGAACAAAAGTGTATTTTCGTTTGAGCGTTGTGGAAATCACAAAATAACCGAGGAAATAAGACTGGGAACCACTGCTTTTGAAACTCACACTGCAAATAACAGAAACAAGTCTGTGGGCGTTGTACAAACAGAAAGAAATCCTTAAGGGAGACAGCTAAATGTTTTGTTACAAAATCGAGGACTGTGAGGTATAGTTACTCATATAAGTTTATGGATGTCTCCGGGCATAAAGCTGAATTCCATTCAACCCCTTTCTGGACGTAAGACGGGCACACACTGAAACTTTCTACAGCAGAGTTAGGTAGTTGACATTTCGCCAGTTCCACACTCCCAGACACCTGTCATCCAGAAAGCGGTGAAATGGAAATCTCTCTCAAACACCCGGACATCGATGAACTTATGTAAGAATTACATATATATAAACCAGTGACCTGGGGTCATGGCATTAGGAGGGTTTTACGTGACCAAAGCAGACCTAGATTACGCTATGCGCTGTCTGCAGTAGCCTGATCTAGCTCACAGCTTTGTCAACATTTTTATGTTTATGATAACTTTGCACAACAACTTCCATGGGAAGCGGTTGACCTGTTAACCTACGCCGGAAACTTGTAACTTCCGAGCCGGCAGACTACGTATGTGTTTTTATATGAATTGCTGAGATAGCTAATGTTCCGCTATCGACGCGATGCTTTAGAATGGCAGTTCCACGCCAACGATCAAACATATCGGTCATCCGACCGAGCTGCATCTCCTAGTATGGAGTTACAGAATAAAGTTGTTATCTTGTCAACTTGCCTGTTTGAATCATCTCCTCTAGTCAAGAAAGAACCTCTCTACTAAGATATCCAAGGGAGATGAGAGGAACCAAAAAATACTTACGAATGACAGTCGTAAGGAGAACACAAAAAAGTCTATCGCCAAGCGATAAGACATTAGAAGTGGTGGCAGCGTATAAACAAAGAACATAATTAACAAGATCCATATCAGCCGACCGAAGGTCTACAAGAACTAACTTCCACCTTCAACATCAAACTAAACAGAGGAAACGGGATCTTCAATCAACGCAACAGTTTATGAAACCGCAACTATGTCCTTCATCGAGAGGAATACAAGCATTTTACACTGACGTTTGAGCAACTGTTGTCACTTATCTTCGAGAATCTACACGGACGAGAGCAGCATCGAACATCAACGGAAAGAAGAAAACAAACACAGGGAACATCACCCGTTTCACGAGCAAGGACGCAGAGTGTGCGGCTATACGCAGTAGTGCAAGGACGGAGGCTGTGACGTCATCAATCTTGGACTTCCCCCGCGCATCAAGCACCGAGAGAAGACCGTGACGTCATCACGACTTCCGACGCGAGACGTAGACAGGAACTGAGACGTCATCCCATGTCAACAATCCTTCGCAATATAATCTGGAGCTAAGTACCATTTTTATCTATTCAGGTCTTTTCCTCAGTGAAGTGTTGTTCATCAAGAGTCGATCGTCCAGTATTCTGGGGGTGAGTTGTTCGCCATATTAATCTTCCTTCATTAGAACCAATCTTCAACTACGAGGTTCTCCCGCCCGCAGATTAATTTTTTTTTTCTTTTCTAGTTGTCATTAACCATTCTTGCAGGAATTCTCCGTATAATATTTTATCATATTATCTGTATTTTTGTATCTTTTGGGGGATTTTCCTATTACTATAAAAACACACTATACAGTACATTGCTTATGCGTTTACGTAGTGGTCGAGTGTACTTATAGATATTTTGATAGGATTGCAAGGAATAGAAGTGATAAGAAAAAAAGTGAAAGCCGAAATGGCAACTACTCCGGCTGGCAACCCCAAGTCTGACTCTCGTTAGCGCGAGGTCAGCGATTGTCCCTTTTCAAGGTCGGGTCAATGGGTTCCTGCCTCAAAATGTTGAGGCATGGATCTCATCTGTAGACGCCTCATTTAAATGCAAAAAGCATCACAGACCCAGCAGTACAATTACAGGAGGCTAAGAGCTTCATTGACTTTGCTAAAGGAGACGCAAGTGCGTATCTAAGGGGGGTTTCTTTCCAAGAAGCGCTTACATGGGACGAGTTCAAAATTAGATTACGTGCCGTGTATGGGGGTGAAGAGGCTTTAGATGTAGTGTTGGCATTGAGAAATATCCTTAACCAGGCCTCCATGACACAGCTCAATGTTGTCGACGCGGGCGGCGCTAATTGCGACCGGCTAAATGAATATCAGGATAGTTTAAGTAACTCCGGGTGGGTTGCGGGTGCTAAAATCAAAGTGAAAGATTTTATCCGTTGATCTACCTTACGTCTATCACTGTAATGTTGCCTGAAGCGTTAGTACGGTGTTTTGATAAAAAAATTGCAGCCCGACAGTACGGAATTAGATGTGTATAAACAATAAATAAAAAAAACACATGTCTAAGTGTACCGACCTAGATCCTTCGCTCATTCAAGTTTTTGCAAAAAATGAGAACAAGCCACACAAGTAAATGTGGTACATAATAATAATCAAAGTTTGCAGGGATGGTTGTTATAACTGTAAACGACCAGGTCACATGATTTCAGACTGTCGGACGCGTTTTTGTTCAATAACACAATAGTTCAACTCATTAATATAACCGTTGCTACTCGAGGAATCAACAGCAAAATGCTACAAACACGCAACCAGTGCTAGTGCAAATAAAAAGAAGGGTCCTCAGTACTATAAGAAGAAACAACCAAACGGAAATTCTGCACAACAGCAGAAACAAACAAATCGTGCTTCAGGTACCTCTGTTCCTGGGCCGTCTAGCCAGAACTCGCAAGGGCAAGCGAATTTTCAGGGTGTGATAAACAAAACAAATACCACGTAGTTCACTGCAAGGGGGGATGAGGGCGATGTTGTCATCAATATCACATCTTTTGTATCAAATAATCAGTTTAATCATTTATCAGATCATTGTGAGACAATTGATTTTCCTATGAAACACACGGCCGAATCAAAAAATCGGTGCAGGTTCCCGTAGATTTGCAACAAATTCATGCAATTATTAGTCAAAACGAGTTGCGACCAACCTTACATGCAGTAAATTTGGACCATAAGTCATTCACTTTGTTCTTTGATTATGGTAGTCCACGTAATATAATGGATTTAAGGACTCTCATTTACTCTTTTCAAATTTCCCTATAGAAAAGTCCGGAATAAGGCTCTCAGGCATTGGGAAGAATGAATTAAATGTGTGGGCGTAACTCATGTACAGTACAAGGTCGGTAAGCGCACGTTTGCTGATACCTTTGTCGTTGTACAAAATATTAATATGTATCCCGCAGTAATTATCGGATACCCGTCTATGGGCACTCAAAATATTTATCTTAGCACCTGCAAAACACGGCGTGTATATCAAAGGGAAATTCTATAGGCTTCTAATACCCTAAAATCAGTTTTAGATAATAAAGAGACAGGCAGAGTTGTCACTTACATTACGGAACCAATCACCTGTCTCATGAACCAAGAAATAATACAGGCAACCCAACAGAAACTATCGCTCACCCGTAATATCAGCTTGCACGCAAACTCTCGAGCCTAAACGTAACTTCAAATATATTAGTGCGTGTAAAGAGAACCTTGCCAGGATCTGAAACATTAATCCTTTCCGAAACGAAAACTCTGAAAACACACGGATTATCTGTCACACAAGCCGTTTTATACAGTCGGCTCACAACAACAATGTAACATCGAGGTCTGTAATCATTTGAATACCACTTTAGTAGTCCACAAAAATCAACATATCTTGGATGCCGAAGTTTATAAACATCGCATTCTTACCGTAGCTGAGATAAATCACGCTCAATCAGTCGCGGATGAAACCCTTTTGCAATCTATAAAGAACAAAATCAATAAAGACATTCAAGAAGAAGAAATTCAGCAGAAATTTTTGAATCTGTTAACTAAATATCATGATGTTTTTTCCACTACGGATGGAACCTTAGGAAAAACGGATGTCATCGAGCATCAAATAAGGCTCAAGGACAAACAGAAAGTAATCTATGTACCTTCGTACCAACTTCCTATGAAATTTCAGAATGAGATAACAGAGGAAGTAGGTAAAATGTTAAAAGAAGGAGTCATTAGGAAATCAAACAGCCCTTATAATTTTACCGTTAATAGTAGTACCGAAAAAAGATCGAACTTGGCGGATATGCGTAGATTTTCGTCGTTTGAATGAAGAAACAATCCCTGACAGATCCCAGTACCATGTACCGATGATATCCTATCTTTACTAGGCCAGAATAAATATTTCACAAGCCTAGACTTACTAAAAGGATTTCATCAGATTCCGATGGAACAAGAGAGTATCCCATACACTGCCTTCAGCACAGCCAGGGGACATTATGAATTTTGCGTATGCCTTTTGGTTTACGTTTGTGCTCCTATAACTTTTACTCGTATGATAAACGTCGTGTTTTGGAGACTTGTTGGGAGATATCCTACATGCCTACAGGATGACTTAGTAATCTTTTCCAACACATTAGAAGAGCATTTACGTAAATTGGAGTTAGTGTTACAAAGGTTAAGGCAGCATAATTTAAGGGTAAAGATAAGTAAGTGTGAATTTTTTAAAACAGAACTAGTCTATCTAGGTTTCACGGTTTCTAGTGAAGGTCTTAAAGTCGTCCACGATAAGGTGTCGGCTATCCGTAACTTTCCGATACCTATTAACGTCAAGGGAATACAGCAATTTTTGGGGTGCAGCGGATACTATCGCCGCTTCATCCGCAATTACTCAATCATAGCCGCTCCCTAACCGATCTTATAAAAAAGGGCGTAGATTTCGTATGGTCTGAAATTCATCAACAGGCGTTCGATAAATTGAAAGATGAACTGTGTAGTCCTATCTTGAAATTTCCTGACTTCGGTAAGGAATTTTTCATAGCAAACAGACGCCTCAGACCTAGGAGTAGGTGGGGTATTGCTTCAACAATATGATAAACAGTTTTCCCTATAGCTTTTTATTCACGTAAAAACTGAGACCTTCCGAAAGTAAATATGCAGTAATAGACAAGGAAGGGCTCGCTATTGTTAATTCACTCGTGCACTTTAAATTCATAATATACGGTTATCCCGTCAAGGTTCTCACTGATCATAAGCCCCTAACCGACTTCTTTAAAGGCTTTAGTCACAGCCCCAAGCGAACTCGGTGGCACATGATCATTCAGGACTTTGGCGCGAGGATCGGGTATTTACCTGGGAAAGCAAATATCATTGCTGACGCATTATCACGCAACCCTCTTCATCTTGTACGAGCCATTAGCTGAATTAATAGAATAGATCTCAACCTCCACGCCCATTGTTAAAACTATATCTGAACAGGAAGATCTGGGCTGGAGTGCTGAACTATTACAGACGGACAAAAGAAAAGATCTGCAAATAGAAAAAATCATCATTGCGTTAAACGAAATCCGAAGGAAAAAGAATACCTAAAGTATAAGCAGCAGAATTATATCCTACAGGACAATATCCTGTGTAGATCCGTGACGAGGAAAACCCGCAACACACCGCAGTTGAATAACAAACCAGGTGGTGGTGCCTATCTCACTCATACCCACTGTCTTAAAGTGGTTGCATGAAAATCCACTGCACGGACACCCGGGTTATACCTTGATGTCACAGAAAGCCAAATCCTTATTATTTTATTGGCATACGATGCTTACAGATATAAAAAAGCACATAGCAAATTGTCGCACTTGTCAAGAATACAAAGGGCACACGAAGACACCTGTCAGCCTAGGGGCTTACCCCGTGCCAATCAACCCTTTGAAGAGTACATTTAGATTTATTAACAGGATTTTACGAGTCAGACAGAGGAAATAAAAAGCACCTCCTAGTAATTATAGACGCTTTGACTCGATATACAGAACTTATAGCGCTTAAAACAAAAAACCGCGGTCGAGTGCGCTAGGAAGTTTTACGAGTGCTACATTTGTAAACATGGAATTCCACACATCATTATCTCAGACTCGGGCGGGGAGTTCAATAATCATTTCCTTAACTCCTTGTGCGAATTCCTTTGTATAAAGAAATCAATACCATGATCTATCACCCAGAGTCTAATGGGCTAGTGGAAAGGGCAAATCGTAAGGTTTTAAACATTTTAAGGGTCACCTTAGGGGGGCAGACCCAACTGGGACATTGCCATACCTGCGGTACTAAGCACACTTAATCACTCGTATCAGTGTCTATTTAAAATGACACCGCACGAGGCACTGTACGGTATCCCGGCCCGAACGCCTTTTCCACATCTTAAAGCCTACAACTATTTATCAAATCCTCTAAAGGATGTTATGGATGCAAGCATAAGTCGATATAATATAATTCGTAAGAATTTAGAAGAAGCACAGATCATAATGAAAAAAAAAATCATGATAAAATAGCTAAGCCAACTAGAACATATGCCGTGGGCGATCAGGTATACATACAAGTATACGTACGTAAAGGTTTTAAATTATAAACTGACACCTAAGTTTGAAGGCCCGCGTTTAACATTTTAGAAAATTTAACGGCCAATAGAGTTAGGGTTCAAAATGTATCCAACCCACTGATGTGAGAATAGTCCCATTGGCACATATCAGAATCTAAAGAAGGGTAGATGGAGTGAGGGAAAAATGGTTGTATTTATGAAACTTGTATAATAAGTTTATATATATATATCTATTAATCATATTGTTGTAAACCTATTCTTTACGCGAGTTATTACATATGTTTTACTCATTGCAGGTTTTGGCAAAAATGAATCTGTTATTGTTGGGAGTGATATTGTGTATTCAGACATCTTTGTTGTATGGAAAGAGCGCTAGGACGAAAGACATAGAATTTAATCATGGCTCGATTATCGAGAGAATCGATGATGTATTCATCGTGTCAAGTAATATTGTTATCGAGGTAGATATGCATGCTATTTTCTTACCTGAAGATGACGTCCTTAACTTAAAGAATGACCTGATGAGGTTTGGTACCCTTTCCCTTAAGGAAATGCATGAACGTAATTTTCATGCTAACTCAGAGATTTCACTAGCTCAAACACTAAGCGTCGCGGAAATGTTGTCTTATGACATACAAAATAAAACCGCCGAGGCAGAAGAACTCGCTCGTGACCTGCTGATGTGGTCTGTGCGGCACAATATCTGAACGCCGCAACCCGCTTATTCTAGCTGGACTAAACATCTTAGGATCAGTTGCGAATCTAGGCTTAGGAATCTCAAATCGCCTCAAGATAAATAATCAAAATAAAAGAATTGAGTTTTTGCAACAAAAAACGGAACTGGCCTTATCAGAACTTCGCAGCCAGTTATCTTCGATCAATCAAATAATGAATATCGTTAATGAACATTCAAATAATATCGATCAGGTCATGGAAGTTCAACATTTTCTGGCTACTTTAGCTTACTATAGTTCGAAAATAGATCATATCCATGTGAAAATATCACATTTTTATTGAAAAGTCAAAAGATTACGTAGAAGCAATTACGTTAGCAACAAAAGGGTGTGTTATCTCCTCACCTCATGCCCTATTAAAGATCTGACGTTAACTTTGGAAAACGGACGGGAGAAGCTAGGGTATATTCCTTTATTGGATGCCCATAAAGTAGAATTAATATTATAGCCTAATATCAGTCAGCGTAGAAAATTATAGAATTATGATCACAATTCCTTTTGATTCTTCCGATGCTTGGCAATCATACAAAATAGCACCGTTTCCTACTTTTATGACGAATAACTCAAATCCAGTAATATCCAATTTAACGGGGCATAGTACTGATTTCTTCTGATAAGAAATCATTTACAGTCATTAAAGACTTAGATAAAACTTCACTCACTGTTCAGAAGCCATGAATAATAAAATTTGTACAGCTGACTCTTTTGAATTCTATCCTATATCAACGGATTCATGTGAGTTAGACATAGTGCTAAACGGCTCTCTCTCTCTACAAGCGAAGGTTGTCTGGGGAAACTTTATCCCTTTTACGTAATAAATTCAATTACAGGATGAATAATGGTTCCTGGATCCGTTATGATAAGGCCGGATTCGACGTCGTGTGTCCGGACACATCCACCGCCCATGCCCCTATCTTCGTAGCAGCCGATGGTTGTACGGGGACATCTACAAACTATACCGTCAGAGGGGTCAACACGATAATACGTGAGAAGGCGTATTTCGCGAACTACACGTGGGCTACCACAATCATCCCATCACTACCTCTCCCATACAACGCGCGAGTAGCTCATCGTTTGACGCAACTGGCTGAGATGACCCACGCGTCATCGACTTATGCAGGTGGAGAAAATCTTCGCTACTACATTTTGCTAGCCGTGTTCAGCGTGACGGCCATATTGGTTATCGCCGTCAACATCTTTGCTTGGCGTAGGCTGAGGCGTAAACAGAAGGATCTCCAAGGGAACGTACTGGCCCGTCTGGATGACGTACCCGTTAAACTCAAGTCGTTGCGTTTAGGGCCGCCTGAACCTGGCCACTTCAGTTCGTGCCTAGGGAATTGTCTGGAATTGTGTTGTGGTGTGAAAACGTCGTCCGTATGCTGGCAATAATGTAGGACAAGAATGACTCACGCCTTTGCATTTGAACAGTTAAAGTATCTCCAGGGCGCCTAATAAATCATTATAGCCCAATATTATACATTAATATATTCCTAAATGGTGGGCACCTAATAAAATATCAGCCCTATATATATTGCTTTTCTGCAGATTTCCATAGTTATACTATTATACCATTGTACAATTATATTTATCTATTACAAAGAGTGTCAAGTACTCTTTAACAATTATCCATGATCATGCTATAATCATTATTTAGTAACCATTATTCTTAATCAGGTTACATGTTATCATATTAATCATGTATACATGTTTTGATTTTTACCATTTTATTATTTTTTGGGTACATAATCATTATTATTACCAAAAAATGGATCTATATTTTCCATGCATTTATCTTTGTTTATGAATATGTCAACAAGGGTATGTAACAGAACCTTTTTCCCTTTTTATACTTTTAATCACTTATTATGTTGATCCTTAGACGTATGTTACGAGCACGCTCCTATGAACAATTGTGTTTAAAGTAATTTTTTTTTGTTATTCAAGGCTTGAATAGGTAGCAGTCCGAGCCTAATGTAAGAATTACATATATATATAAACCAGTGACCTGGGGTCATGGCATTAGGAGGGTTTTACGTGACCAAAGCAGACCTAGATTACGCTATGCGCTGTCTGCAGTAGCCTGATCTAGCTCACAGCTTTGTCAACATTTTTATGTTTTTATGATAACTTTTGCACAACAACTTCCATGGGAAGCGGTTGACCTGTTTAACCTACGCCGGAAACTTGTAACTTCCGAGCCGGCAGACTACGTATGTGTTTTTATATGAATTGCTGAGATAGCTAATGTTCCGCTATCGACGCGATGCTTTAGAATGGCAGTTCCACGCCAACGATCAAACATATCGGTCATCCGACCGAGCTGCATCTCCTAGTATGGAGTTACAGAATAAAGTTGTTATCTTGTCAACTTGCCTGTTTGAATCATCTCCTCTAGTCAAGAAAGAACCTCTCTACTAAGATATCCAAGGGAGATGAGAGGAACCAAAAAATACTTACGAATGACAGTCGTAAGGAGAACACAAAAAAGTCTATCGCCAAGCGATAAGACATTAGACTTATACGAGTGACTGTACAATGACTGATGCTGTTGATGTGTGGAAGACCAGGGAGGAAGTAGGATGGAAAAGGGTAGCTCTTGCAGTACCATGAAGACTGTGGAGTCCTTTAAGACAGCTTGAGAGTTCTTAGGCTCCTGCCTGCTTTGGTTTGATTAAGTAAACTACAGAAATGGCCGTAATAAGAAGTAAATGTGATTTACGAATCACTGGGTAAGTAATGCAAGAGAGAACCTAGAAAATAGGAAATGGAAGATGAAAAGAATTGTTATCGTGTTTGTGGACAGAATAAATGCTTCTCAGTGCGTCGTAATCTATTTACTTGCTCTTTTTTTTCGTTAAGTAATTTCTCTGATATAGTACACAATACAAGACTAAAGTTGGGGGAAAGAAATTATTATGGTGTGTTTGTGTACAGAGTAAATACAACTCAGGCGCGTCGTCATCTATTTACTTTGCTTTTTTTTAGTCGATATGTATTCTTGATATAGCATGCAAGTCGAAAATCATTATAAATTAACCGTATTACTGATCACAAGACCTTACTACTGATAAAAAGAACTGAGAAGGAAACCTGAAGTATTCTTTGATCAATATCACTTTCCAATACACTTTTAAGGTATAAGAAACATTCTTAGTTTCTTTGAAGTTCTCCAAACATTCGATAATTGTGAGTAAAGGAGGGAATTTTAGAAAAAGTAGACCATTTTCCCGGCAAGAACCCATTCACCCGATCAAAGGACTGAAGACTGAATCCGCGCTAATGATTTCATTCCTCCTTTGAGAAGCTCTTAATTGCGTCAGGCATTACATAAGGGATCAAAAGTGTGTTTGCTCTAATAATGGCTTCGTAAGATCTCGGCTTGACGAGTCTATTTTTGAAGAGACTGTCTAAACCCTTTGAAGAAAGAGAAGAATCTTTACTAGGAGGTAAGATTGCCAATGACAAAGGTATTGCAATAAATAGCAAACTTTCACAAATGCAACTGCATTCGGAAATGTAAAAAAGAAGAAAAAAAAGTTCCACATAGCATGTTCGCTTTTAATGTACGGTGTAAGAAGGCCCAGAAAAGTAAGTGTGTGTGTTTGTGCGTGTTTTTGTGTTTGTGTGCCTACATATCTGTGTAACTTCACATCCCAAGAACACATTCTTTGTTTAGATAACAAAGATAATAAGATCTTTAGGCTCAATGCAAGTAAATAAATGAAACAGTTCAAAAGTTCACTCAGTGTCTTTCACTTCCTTCTTTTGGTCTGGAATTGAGTGTTTGCTAAATAAGCTTTATCGGCTGTTGACTTTGATCTAGTAAATATGAATAAAGCGTTAAGGTGCCTAAATTAAGTCAACGTTTCACTGATTCGTCCGGATCTGTCTGTCTGTCTGTCTGTCTGTCTGTCTGTCTGTCTGTCTGTCTGTCTGTCTGTCTGTCTGTCTGTCTGTCTGTCTGTCTGTCTGTCTTTAATTCTTAGACATAGCAAGGCCATCCTTCAAACATCAATAATAATCGTCTTAAAGATGCTTGTTTCTGATACAAAGGCAAAATATTCTCCTTGCGGGTTAGGCGTTAATTAAGGAATAATATACTAAATGTGAATTAAACATGGTGTTCCAGGACTTCAACTCATCAAAAATGTACTACATTATGTTATATAAATGTTTCTCTTTCATAATCGACGACTTACATACAGATAAGAGTCGTCAAAGTTAAATGCAATCACAGAATAAGCTCGATGCGTATCAATGAGGAAATTTGAACTACGGAAAGTGAGCAAAAGGTGGGAAGATATTAATATTTTGCCTCGTACGTTGAGATATTGTTATATATTCCAGTTGACATTTGCCAGACGACAATTCTTGGACTTAAGTAAATGTTCAGTTTATCTGGGATTCTTGTATCGTCTACAAAGAGAAAATATTAAGAGGGTAATGAGTCGAGTTGAGCGCTGAATTGGAAATTGACAGTAAAAGGTTTGAAAAGCGTAACTGGAGGATAACCTCGCAGTTGCACTATGAATCAAGTGTTAGGAAAGGGTGGAAGGTAAGATGAAGAAAGTGTATATGAAAGGAGGTACAGTAAAAAGAACGAAAGTGGTTGCAGCTAGGGGCCGAAGGCTCGCTGCAAAGAACCTCAAGTAATGCTTACAGTGCACCGCATGAGGTCCACTGACGGAACTAACTCCTAAGGGGAGAAAAAGGGTAATTATAAGACTTGCTATTCAATAGATTCATATGGAAAATATTGGTCTAATTGTGATTTTCATTATGAAACTGGTGGATATTGTGGAAGAATATTGACCTCTCTCTCTCTCTCTCTCTCTCTCTCTCTCTCTCTCTCTCTCTCTCTCTCTCTCTCTCTAACAACCGCTGTCCCTGTGTGTCTTTCTCCCTCTCTCGCTCTTCACCCAGTACATTTCGACATTAATGGGATTCACCTGGCGTTAGAATTCTTAAATCCGCTGCTGCTTCAAAGTGAGTTTCCTCCATTTATGTTGCAGGAAAATGCGATTCCCAGAAGCTAACTGATCCTCATCCTTAGATATTTCCACGCGCCGAGCTTTGATAAATGGAACCCGTGATGAATATCGCGTCTATGCGAGCGTGTTATCAAGAAGCAGTTTAATGCGTTTTGTTTCACACCAGAGACGCAATTCGACGAAATGGACAGAATTTAGTGAATATTAGCGACATTTGTCGTCCATTATGTCTGTCGGATTTAAACGCAGGGAGATATGTCAGAAAACGGCGAGTTGTTGGTTTAAATTGCTTTTCCATTGTGTTGTCATCGTCGAAGGGAATTACCGAGACTGTTTCTTTGAGCAGGTATTAGGTAATTTTACACCGTATACATAATACATGAATCTACGACACAGATAATGTTAGAGGAACACTGTGAGGAGAAGGAAAATATAGGCATGTAAATTTAACAAATTAAAAAAAAATTATATAGCGAAAATAGAGGTGCTCAATATTAACTAGAACTTGAAGACGATAACGAAATGAAAAATCGTTTTGTTAACTATTTATTTGGATATCAATAAGAATAGAGAGATTAATCAATGTGACATGAAACACTTAAACGATGCCTGTTACATAGCTAAATAGCCGGAATAAATTGATAATTGAATGTTTTTTATTTATTCCCTAATCTATAGTACGATTCATTCACACAATTCAGACTTATTTGATTTTTTATTGATTTCCAAGTTCAAAATTTACTCAACTCTGAATATGAATTTCTCTACCAACCAGTGTTACATTTATAAGTGTCAATAACTTACTCCACCACTTCAAACTTAATACAGCAGGTATCACGTAATGAAGTTTTCATAAGCGTAAAATGTATATATATTTACTATTAATAATTTCTTCGAAGGAACTAAGCCTAATTTGCAGTGCATTTCCACTGGTCTTTTTATTCCCATTTATTGAAGGAATTTCATACATGGTGACCAAACCATCTCCATCTTTCTCAGTCACCTACTTTTGCATTCAAATCACTTAGCACAACTTCCTTTTTATGTTTTTCAGTTGGGGCGCAGATGCAAATATTTTGTAATAGAGTTTCTTACGTTCTTAATCTTTTCCAATCCTGCTCCAGACACATTTAGTATCACCATTTTTAATTAATCCCACAACACGCCCTCTCTCTTACCCATACAACAATTCTCGAACTACCACATTTGTACTTTTTACTCTAATCTAGTCTAGCTGACACTAAAAGCCTGATATATTCCTCAAATCTACATCTTTCGACTACACCACATAATCACCATTTGTTCTGAAGATTCCTACAAGCAATATCTTTTCACTTTCGTCCCACTCAGGGGAAAAATACCCAGCATCCTCTCCTTAAACAAAACTGGTTCATTTACTTATTCTTATTCGAGCAATAGCCTTACAATGACTCAAGCTAAAGGAAGCGTTATTCTTTTAAATTTCTGAACATTTGCAATTAATTACTGGGTTTGGAATTACGATCGTCTTGACCCAAGTCATTTGAGGACTTCCCTACAAATCAGGGTAAATGGAATAGTCACTGAGGTGATTTGAAGAAGACCATCTGCCATTAAAGGGACATTTAGGAACATTTCCTCTCACCACGGTGCCCAGGACTCTTGCCAAGAAAGAAAATACAATTATCAAATAAAGAATGGAGGAAGGAAGGAGAGACAGAAAAAAGATACAAAGTTTAATATGCGTTGATTTACAGTCTTTTCATGAAAAGTTGTCAGCCATTTAGGGTCGTGCTATATATAGAATACGGGTTTTTTCAGATTACACATTGCACGAAATTACAAAAAAAAAAAAAAAAAATAATGGAGTCATGTTTATGGTCATGACGTCACAAACTTACGTCATACAAGGAGGGAGAGACAAAAATATTTAACCTTTATAACTTAGTGGGAGAAATATAAATTCCAAATGGTCATTTATATTTTAATTAGAACGACTGCCTTTTGTAGTGTATACTACATCGATTTCAAGAACAAAAATTTAAATCGAAGAAAATATAAGATGTCATTATCCTGTGACTAATACGCCAAAAGGAAATATATTCCTTTTTCAATATCATTTGAAATTTTTAGCAGTTCTTTTACACAAAGCATCACCAGTACCTTTTGTGAACCTACGCCATGGTAGTCATTACTAAAATCCACTATGGGTCACACACACACCTACACAAAAACTTTATATTTATTACAAAAACACTGACAAGACAAGTGTTTTAGGTAGGACATAAGACTCTTAAAGTTTAAAGCTTATTTTTCTTAGAAAGTCTTATTTAGAAAAGCTTAATTATAGTTGCGCCTTTTTCGAATTCGATAGAGCAAAGTGTTCGTGAGCCTCAAATGTAAGAGGATTTTAAAGTAACATTTTAGACGCTTGGCGTAAATTTTTTTAGTGGCACCTTTAGTCTACAGAAAACAGAAATGCCAGGACTATTCAAACAAGACGTGATCCGATCTCCAGCTTACTCAGGGCGTGCTAAAATCTACGGTCAAATAGCGTGTTGTTTCAACAACAAAAATTAATATAAATAGGCTATATTTTATTAGAAATAATTCCTCTGTACTATTTAACATCCATATTATTTTTTACATTTCCATTCTAATAGATAAATAAAAAATATCCTATCCTAAAATTCCTGTACCTTTAAGTCAACGCGAAAAACCTTTTTCAGACCATTTTAGGCTTTTCCATACGGCTTCCCTACTCCCCCAATAAGAACAACAACAAAGTAGTTTGTAGGCTTACTCCCCGAGTAAGCGAAAATGTTATCCAATAAATTAAAAGCGGTAACAAATAGATTGTGATACTTTCATGTTGCCTGATTCTACGTTTTCAAGCCTTGCAGACTACGATGTAGAGGTTTTCATGCCTCCTGAAATTAAAATTCTATTTATTATAGAAGGACTTTATGACTAATATCACTTTATTTGAATGGTAAATAAAAATATTTTCGAAGTAGTATTCAATGAACAGAATCGTAAAAACCAGAAAATCTACTTTATATTGCTGACACGGTAGAGAAAGGACTATACCTGCCTTTCTTCATGGCCCTAATTCATTCTGAGGTGAACTGAAAATGAATTTAAAAAGAGCAATAGCGTACCTTTTCCACTCGTAAACCAGCAAGAGAGGCGTTGATGTTGATTACAATTGCGAAAGAAAAGGCAGAAGCCCCAAAGGCAAACTGTTTGCTTCGTTCGTGTAGAGTAAAAAAAAAAGGGGGTTCCATGGGAGATGGGAAAAAAAACAAAAAACAAAAGGTCACGCGGAATGACTACAGGGCGATAAGGCCGTGAATTGTTTGCAATACGGACGAATGTAAAGAATGAGACCAAAATTATGTGTTGGCGAAAGATTTACTTGCGTATAAGGAGTTGGATAGAAAGGACTCTGTTATTCAGGGAACGTGAGAGTGTGTTCGAGATAAAGGTGGTTTATGCTTTGTTTATTGTGTGTTTTGGAGAAGGTCATTGAAAAATCTGTTGGTAATGGTCACTCATTAATTCATAAGTATACGTGCGTTATCGTTAAAGATACTTGGTTCAGCCTTGATTCACGAGTTTAA
Source organism: Macrobrachium nipponense (assembly GCF_015104395.2). NCBI lineage: Eukaryota > Metazoa > Arthropoda > Malacostraca > Decapoda > Palaemonidae > Macrobrachium > Macrobrachium nipponense. The sequence continues at coordinate 105,118,804 of NC_061110.1, forward strand.
CCATGCCTATATCTGTAAAAGCTATTTTGTTTTCTAAGGAGAACCACTAAATTACGAATACACCGATACCAAATCTTTGGCCGATATATGGTTATATAAACTGCACATGTCTAATTCCAAGCTGCAGCAGTAGCAGTACAGTAACTCATTGCACCATTCACTTATACCATATCTGTATTGCACATGTTAAAATAGTACCTAACTCCAACAGAGTGGCAAAGACTCATTGCTGATAAAAGATAGACACAGCCATAGCTAATTACAATTAGAATGACAATAATAAATTGTTAAATATTGTACAGTATTAAGATGCCATCTGTTTTTAAAAGAGAGACAATGATAGTTTTGTTTGGTGGGCTTTGTTAATATATACAGGCAGTTCCCGATCTATGACGGTTTATACTTACGACATTCCGGGGTTATGAAACTTTTCTATTATATTCAACAGATATTATTCCCAGGTTTATGACACGTTCCAGAGTTACGCCACTTATGACGCCGTGCCGACAGAGGAAATATAACTCCAAAAGGCAAAATAATCAATATTTGAATTTTTTTTTATGAAAAACACAAAAAAATGCATTTACATAGTTTTCAATACAACCAAAGCATTAAAAGTAAGGTTTTCTTAGGATTTTTGATGATTTTCGATGATGTTCCAGCTTACAACGCGTCTCAAGAACAGAACCCCCGTCGTAAACCAGGGACTGCCTGTACATTTTAGGAAGCCTAGAGAGGTTTTAAAATTCTATACTAATGACAAAAGAATTGACTGGTATCAGCCAGAAATTCACAGATACCTATACCAATACCATTAAAAACTAGACAATACCACCGATACCAATAATGATATTTGGGCACACCCCTACGCTGAATATTAGAAGAATAGGTACATTAGAAGAATATGGATGTGAATGATCCCTACAAAATTATTAGGATCGGGAATCGAGAAAAATACTCAGAAAACAGTGAATGCGTTTGCGTTCGTTATAAGAGAAAGTTCAAAGGGGATACACCAAAAGTACATCATGTAAAAAAGGGAAATGTGCAGGTCACAGCTATGAATATGAAATGGATGAGAATAAAAGAGGCCCTATAGAAATTAACACAATGGGTGAAGAGTCACATAAAAAAGGTGAAGTGAGTATTCATATGTAAAAGAAAAAGACTACTGGAAAAAGTCTGCACGGCCAAAACTGGATACAGGAAGGGACTGTTAAGCCATCTCACTGCCAGCGAGAAATATGTATGTAGAATTTTATACTGAATTTGAGGGAATGAAAAAATGGCGTGAGGGTAAGAGGTACTAGAAAAAAAAGTATATTCATTTTCATATGAAGTATTTACAAAAATACATAGCTCCTCACTTGACTAGTGGGTTCTGTACTCGACTATCAATCTGGTAGCCCGAGTTCTCTTCCTGCAACCGGTTAGTGTGGAATCGGAGGACTTTATTTCTGGTGATAAGAATTTATATCTCGATATACTGTGGATCGGATCCCACAATAATCTGTGGGTCCAATTGGTTCCTAGCCACATAAAAAAATCCGATCCTTCGGGGCAGCCCTACGAGAGCTGTTAATCAGCTCATTGGTCTAGCAAAACTAAAATATATTTAACTTTTACAAAAGTGCATACAAAGGAAAATTGAATGGTACAGTGTGCAGAGCTTGGTAGAAGCAATACTAGTTGGCCTAAAAGGACAACTCTCATGGGGCTGGTTGTATTGGGGTACATGCCAAACTCAGTATCTAAAGTGTGAAAGAAGCAGTAACTATTCTTTTTCCAACATTGTAGAAGCCAGCCCCAGCAAAAATATATAAATGGTACATGATTGTAACTGCATACTGTTTCAAGAGTTTGAAAAGACATAAGATTAGCAAATCACTTTCAAAATATTTGTTACGAGCTTGATGGTGCAGGCTAAACTGCACTGGAACCCAGCGCGGCCCGTCATGCCTAGCCCGCCCCCATCCAGGCCGGACAAACAAGAAAGTTCCACTCGGATTTTTTTTTATAGATAGATGATCAATTAGTGATTACTATCAGAAAGAAAGCCCGCCAAAGGAAGTGCCAAAAGATTGCGGCAGCTTAGTGGGCATCCCTTTCTAGTTTTCCATTGGCACACGACGTATTATTCCTGAAAGATCCAGGAAGTGGGGGAAATGCATAAAATACATTCTTTGTCATCAGTAACCTTGCCTTGATATTGGAGTTGGGCGACCTGGGTACTGAACATATTATACGTACGTACATACCTATATAGTGTGTGTTATACGTGCAGTACCCAAGTAACCTCTCCATCATCAAGGCAAGGCTCTGGATCTGTACCATGATCAGTTACTGCTGCAGGGGGAGGTTGAAACCAACATTCTTTGGAAGCTTGAATTTCAAGTATATTATATATATATATATATATATAGTATATATATATATATATATATATAGATATATATATATATATATATATATATATATACCCCCCCACACACACACACACACACACACATATATATATATATATATATATATATATATATATATATATATATATATATATATATATATATATATATATATATATATAGCCTGATAGGCACTGCCACTACACTACGCCCTACATAATCGTAATTTCGATTATTAAATAATAACTCAGTGAAATATACTTACGTCGTCACTAAAACTGCATGCAGGTGACTAATCGTACGTTTTTATTTATTTATTTACATTTACTAGAAATGGCGTTTCCATCCACTCAGCCGAGTTATCGGATATGCTCTGTTCCATCTAGGTCAAGCAATTGCATTATTACGACAACATGGTTCATATACTATTTTCATATACCTGCTCGTACCACCAAACCGTACTATTAATTATTCGTTCATAGACTTCCACAGCTTGATGTGACTCTTCTTTGTGTTCTGGGCAATGAAATGTTTTAAAATTCCATTTGGGCGAAAGCGAATACATACCTGCTGTTCATTTCCAAAAACAATTACACTTATCCTCTTCCCAAAACAATTACACTTATCCCCTTTCAAAATGTTCCAGCAATGCGGAGATGGAAGACTGAAAAGGACTTCACTCGAATATAGGGTGAATGGATTGTAATTGGCATCCGCAAATGGATGGAAAAACGGAAGTCAAGGTCTATGTTCATATGACTCCCTTTGGGCAGCGCCGGCCCTCCTGCGTCCCAATTAGTGCAGTAACGGAAATACCGCTACGGGAACAAGCGACTAAATATATTACCATTTTCATTAACTCGATCAGTCTCCCAGGAATAGGAAACATTCGAGTACTGTAGCGTAGTATTTTCTGGTCGTAACTCGATCAACGGGCAACGCACCGAATGACATATTAAGGCCAAAAGGACAAAGGTGTTTGGACGCATGAGATACATCGCAAGAAGCAGATGACCCAAAGACACTTAGTTGGTGGATCTCCCGCCAGAGGGCCTACGACACTAATGATCAGGGCGTTTCACTAAAAGGATATAATTTATGGAAGAAATGTCTTTAAGAGTATTCACTCAATCATATAAAGGCCCTCTAACTCAATTACGCTGGAAGGTTATTGATGGTCGGCTAACGAACTGGTCGAGTCATTCTGCGGTGCTTTAGTTGAAATAGGAAAGAATGAAGTAATTCATATGAAGATTATCAAAATTAGTACATTGTCTCACGAACACATTTCTAGCAACAGTGACTATATACTTTTACCATTATGATAAATTACAAAATAATGTTCCATACAAAAGTAATCGAGGGTTTAAGGGTATGAGAACATATTAGTTTATTAGCCTAAAAACTCACGAGAGAATGAGAGAAGGAGAGCGAGAGAGAGAGAGAGAGAGAGAGAGAGAAGAGAGTACGTGAAACTTTTTTCGTGCCTTGCAAAAGATTTCATAAATTAAGCGCCGTTATTGGAGACTAACTTCTCATTTCAATGAGTATTTTTTAGAAGGGGATCAACAACTTCAAATAGAACACTCCATACGGGAAATAGTTTCATCTTAGAAAAAACAGATCGGTTTTGGTTGCAAAGAAAAAAGTCCTCATGGGAATTAAGCTTAAGTGATTGATGTAAAATGCAATTAAGATGATTATTTACCAATATATTATAATATATATATATAGTATAATATATATATATTATAATATATATATATATATATATATTATATATATATTATATTATATATATAATATATATTACATATGAATAGTATAATATAATATATATATTTATATTATTATTATATAATATTATATATTATTATTATATATATATATAGAAATATATTTAAATAGATATAGATTAATATATATATATATAATATATACATTATATATATAGTATATATATTATAATTATATATATATTATATAATATATTATATAGTTTTGCGATTGTTTTACATTGAAATACCATTGCGGAGCTTCATTGATGTATAAGAAAAAGAAGAAAAAGAAGAAAAGAATACACAGAATGAATATAGCATTTAGCCATAGCTGGACCTATGAAGTCATTCAGAACTGAAAGGGAAATTGGCAGCAAGAAGCCTTGAAAGGCGAAACGGCAGGAAGACCCAACAGAAGGAAGACCTCGCAGTTTCACTATGAAACATTTGTTAGAGAAGGCGGAAAGTTAGATGGAAGGAAGAGAATATGACCGAACGTAAAGTTAAAAGAATGAAAAAGGTCGAGGCTAAGGGCTGAAGGGACGCTGCAATGACCCTTAATTAATCCCTACAGTGCATCACATGCTGTGCACTGACTGCACTACTCCCCAAGGAGGAAAAATTAGAGATATTAAAATATCCCGTAGAATTTATTGTCGGTAGAATTGATATTAAATTCGAAAAATGGTACTGAAATGAGGAAGAAGACCCACGACCCCGCCCCACCGAGAACATCAAGATATATTATAAGGCCTTCATGCACTCCCAGTTCTGCGAGGAGGAGAAGTTGATGAAGACATCCTCCCCATTGAAGAAGGCAAGATGGTGGACCTTATAATATACTACAAAAACAGGAAACCAAGAGACCTTTTCATGATAAATAAACCTTCACCACCATTAGGAGACCCCCTCAAGCAGACGAACGTAGTATACCAATACATATGCCCATCCCGAGGATGTCCTGGGAAGTACATTTGAATGACTACTATTTGTCTTGCGAAGGGAATCTCCTGTCATGCCCAAGAAGGGGCTATCAAGAATCACGCTTTCACTGCCCACCGAGACACAATCTCCCGCAACTGTATTATCCGCAACACTGGGATAATAGGGGGAGCACCCGACCCTCGCCGTCTGCGCTTTCTGGAGGCGTTACTCATCCAGGATCAAAAGCCCTCCACGAATACGACGCAGGAGGCCTTTTTGCTCCCGACCTGCATGCGATGGAACACACCAGTAACGGCAAACTTCACCATATTGCCGCACATAAACGCCCCAATTCAAGAGGAAAATAACACCGAAGACGACATTAATACCATGAATAATACCGGCAGTGACGTCTTGCAGCCTTTGACCAATCAAAATGAAGCCCGGCAAGATGCTATGTCGCTGAGAGGATTGGCGCGCCTGTTGAGCATGCGCTAAGGAGCTGGCTTCAGCCCGCAGCAAGGCAGCCAATCATAAAGCAGCTCCCCATTCACTAGCCAACGAAAAAGCAGCTGGCCCGAAGCTGCCTGCTGCACCGCCACAATAAAAGCAGACGGACTCACCCTCTCACATTTTCTACGGGCAGAACAAGGGAAAGGTCCGTGCCAACAAGAAGTGTTGGCTCAATACAACAGCAACAACAGCCACAACCCTCTCACTTCAGTCCTTCACCCACCTCCGACTAAGAGGATGTCTGAGGTTTTTCAGTCGAAACGTCGCGGCCTTACAAAAGAATAGAAAAGAATATAATCTAATATCAATTCTACCTACAATAAACTCTACAGGATTTACCTGAAACTTTGACTACCCCCACTGGAATTTTTTTACCAATAAAAACCCCAATCGGCTTTGACTATTACATAATTGAGATATGTCAACCTTCAGTGCGTTGCTCACCAGTTCAAGCAACAATGAGAAAACAACGATTAGAAAAATAGAGAAGAACCTTTATAAAATTAATGCAGATGAGGCAACAGTCACTTTTAATAAAACATGTTTAAAAGAAGGGTTTACTTCCAACATGTTTATTATTATTATTATTATTATTAATTATTATTATTATTATTATTATTATTATTATTATTATTATTATTTTATTACTGGAAACTTACCAATATTATATAGAATTTGTCGATGATTGCATAATAACTCGTTCCCCTACGTGCCACGCCCCCCAACCAGTAAGGACTGAATAGTTTGTGGAGGATGTTGTTGTACACCCAACCCTCCCATTACCCTACCAACCCGACACCACTTGGTACAGACCAAACAGTTTGCAGAAGGTGGGTATATGGCTGCCCTACCCTCCCGCTTCCCTATCATCCCTGCCCCACCCAGTGGGGACCAAACAGTTTACAGAAAGAGGGGGGGATATCCGTCTGTCCTACCCTCCCATTCCCATAACTGCCCTGCCCACCCGGTGTGGACCAAAAAGTTTAGGGGAGACCGGGGCTAGTTGGCACACTTTTTACAATTTTGGTTATTGCGAATATAAAGCAAACATTTTTTGCAATATACTTACCATCATTGAAAAAAAATTTACTTTCATCTTTATCATAGAGCAAAATAATTGTTGTTTGCTTTTAACATAAGGGAACAATAAGCTTTAGGAAAAAATAACTTTTTTGTGCTGACTTGCCCCGTATACGGGGTAATTTGCCACACATTATGGGGTAAGTTGACACATTGATAATGAAAAGAAAATTACTACATTGCATGTAAATCAAATAGCAAAAATACCTCCTCAATTTCCAAAATACAAAATATAGGGCATTAATATTACTTCAGATCATCATCTAGTTTTAATTGTGGCAGGTGTCAAATAAATCTTCATCAGTAGTTTTCATGCTCCCACATGTTACATGCCCTGCACTGGACCCACACCTCTCCTGGCTTACCAAACACAGGCTGTCTTCAGCTGAGCTTTCTTCTGAATCAACAGGAGCAGTTCTTAAACTCTGTATCATGCTGATGACTGATCTGAAGCCCATGTGTCTTTTCGGACATCTCTCGATCTGTTACATACACACCCGTAAAATCAAAATCTTGAAATACTCTGTATTCAAAGGTGAAATTCCAGCAAACCTAAACCCATTGAAAACATCAGAATAAGTGACAGCTAGAGATAAAGCCGAAGAAACATTACCAGGAATTCCACAGATGGGCATACTTGATCCTGGATTACAAGTCATCCACGAATCACATACCCTGTTGACAAAATTCTTCAGAGGTCTATAAACACTAACATCTAGGGGCTGCAACTTGTGAGAGCAATTTCGAGGAATTTATAGGACACTAATATCATTAGCCTTCCAAAAATCCAGAAACGAAACGTAAATTATATAAATAAATAGGCTTACTATTGTTATCTAATAACGTGAGGCAAGTCTGCACATGCGCCAACTTGCCCCACTTGTTTTGAGCCAACTTGCCCCATCCTTACCATTTCGTACAAAAACACTTATTAGTCCATACCAAGTAGCCTTGAATTAATAATTTTAATGGTATAGAATCTTTAAACCATAAGGAAAACTATGATATAACCGAAAAATAATCTTTCTTTAATGCGTAGATGTTACAGCAAATAATAGAAAAATAAAAAAATTTACTTACTACCATCAAAATCAATATTTCTCATAAATTCGAGCTCCTACGTTCTATGTCTATAGAATTTTGCTGGCAACTGAGGAATCACGTGGCAATTATACAGTATACATATTAGAGTCATCTATTGGTAAACTTTAAAGTTATTTTGAGTAGCCAACTAACCCCGTCTCCCCTACCCTACCCTCCCGTTCTCTTACCTCCCCCCTCCCCCCCCCCCACACTGTGGGGATGAAACAGGTTTGCAAGGGAGTGGGGGGGATGGCTGCCCTACCCTCCCTTTTCCATAATAGACAATAATGGAACTGGAGTAGAGCACAAACGCCAAATACCAAAATATCATATTACACCTTTCCTTTCGTACAAGTTTATCGTCCTTCCATTTTAATTTGCGTAATGAATTCGAAAATGTATGCCAGAAGTTACAATAGAAGAAAACCATCTGCTTTTTCCCCCTTTGTGATACGTCTAGGATCGGTAAGTGAGAGAGAGAGAGAGAGAGAGAGAGAGAGAGAGAGAGAGAGAGAGAGAGAGAGAGAGTACATTTACATCAGTTAATCTGTAATTTCCTATGGTAATAATGGGTAACAATAGCTGTATAATTCTAAACTTTCAACGGCAGAGGAGAGACTGGAGGAGTATTGTGAGACCATAACGCCAAAGAAAATGCCTCCTAAACAACGAATGAAGCTAAAGGTAATCACTGCTGTTAATTGTACGATCCTGGAATATAGAACAAAAGTATATTTCGTTTGAGCGTTGTGGAAATCACAAAATAACCAAGGAAATAAGACTGGGAACCACTGCTTTTGAACTCATACTGCAAATAACAGAAACAAGTCTGTGGGCATGGTACAAACAGGAAGAAATCCTTAAGGAGACAGCTAAATGCTTTGTTACAAAACCGTGGACTGTGAGGTATAGTCACACATATAAGTTCATGGATGTTTCCGGGCATAAGCTGAATTCCATCCAACCCCTTTCTGGACGCAAGACGGGCACACACCGAAACTTTCTACAGCAGAGTTAGGTAGTTGACATTTCACCAGTTTCACACTCCAAGACACCTGTCATCCAGAAAGCGGTGAAGTGGAAATCTCTCTCAAACATCCGGACATCCATGACTTATACGAGTGACTGTACAATGACTGATGCTGTCTGATGTGTAAGACCAGGGAGGAAGTAGGATGGAAAGGGTAGCTCTTGCAGTACCATGAAGACTGTGGAGTCCTTTAAGACAGCTTAAGAGTTCTTAGGCTCCTGCCTGCGTGGTTTGTTAAGTAAACTACAGAAATGGCCGTAATAAGAAGTAAATGTGATTTACGAATCACTGGGTAAGTAATGCAAGAGAGAACCTGGAAAATAGGAAATGGCAAATGAAAAGAATTGTTATTGTGTTTGTGTACAGAGTAAATACTTGCTTTTGTCGATACGTAAGTTTCTTTGATAGAGTATGCAAGTCGAAAAATCATTATAAATTAACCGTATTACTGATCACAAGACCTTACTACTGATAAAAAGAACTGAGAAGGAAACCTGAAGTATTCTTTGATCAATATACGTTTCCAATACACTTCTAAGGTATAAGAAACATTCTCAGTTTCTTTGAAGTTCTCCAAACATTCGATAATTGTGAGTAAAGGAGGGAATTTTAGAAAAAGTAGACCATTTTCCCGGCAAGAACCCATTCACCCGATCAAAGGACTGAAGACTGAATCCGCGCTAATGATTTCATTCCTCCTTTGAGAAGCTCTTAATTGCGTCAGTTTCATAAGGATCAAAAGTGTGTTTGCTCTAATAATGGCTTCGTAAGATCTCGGCTTGACGAGTCTACTTTTGAAGCGGCTGTCTAAACCCTTTGAAGAAGGAGAAGAATCTTTACTAGGAGGTAACATTGTCAATGACAAGGTATTGCAATAAATAGCAAACTTTCACATATTATGCAACTGCATTCGAAAATGTAAAAAGGAAGAAAAAAAAGTTCCTCATAGCATGTTCGCTTTTAATGTACGGTGTAAGAAGGCCCAGAGAAGTAAGTGTGTGTGTGTTTGTGTGTGTGTGTGTGTGTGTTTGTGTGTGCCTACATATCTGTGTAACTTCACATCCCCAGTACACATTCTTCGTTTAGATAACAAAGATAATAAGATCTTTAGGCTCAATGCAAGTAAATAAATGAAACAGTTCAAAAGTTCACTCAGTGTCTTTCACTTCCTTCTTTTGGTCTGGAATTGAGTGTTTGCTAAATAAGCTTATCCGATGGCTGTTAACTTTGATCTAGTGAATATAAATAAGGGGTTAAGGTGCCTAAATTAAGTCAAGGTTTCACATTAGCTTCGTCCAGATCATGTCTGTCTGTCGTCAGTCTGTCTTTAATTCTTAGACATAGCAAGGCCATCCTTCAAACATCAATAATAATCGTCTTAAAGATGCTTGTTTCTGATACAAAGGCAAAATATTCTCCTTGCGGGTTAGGCGTTAATTAAGGAATAATATACTAAATGTGAATTAAACATGGTGTTCCAGGACTTCAACTCATCAAAAATGTACTACTATTATGTTATATAAATGTTTCATTTTCAGATTCGACAGACTTTCATACAGATAAGAGTCGTCAAAGTGATACAGAATCCCAGAATAAACTCGATGTGTATCAAAAGAGGAAATTTGAACTAAGAAAAGGGAGCAAAAGGTGGGGAAGTTATTATTATTTTGCCTCGTACGTGAGATATTGTTATATATTCCAGTTGAAATTTGCCAGACGACAATTCTTGACTTAAGTCAAATGTTAAATTTTTCTGGGATCCTTTGTATCGTCTACAAAAGAGAAAATATTAAAAGGGTGATGAGTCGAGTTGAGCGCTGCAACTGGAAATTGACAGTAAAAGGTTTGAAAGGCGTAACTGGAGGACCAACCTCGCAGTTGCACTATGAATCAATTGTTAGGAGAGGGTGGAAGTAAAATGATACGAAAAAGAGTATATGAAGGAGGTACAAAAAAAAAAAAAAAAAAAAAGTAAAAAAAAAGATAAAAGGAACGAAAGTGGTTGCAGCTAGGAGCCGAAGGGTCGCTGCAAAAAAACTCAAGTAATGCTTACAGTGCACCGCATGAGGTCCACTGACGGAACTAACCCCTATGGGGAGAAAAAGGGTAATTATAAGACTTGATATTCAATAGATTCATATGGAAAATTTTGGTCTAATTGTGACTTTTATTATGAAACTGGTGGATGTTGTGGAAGAATATTGACCTCTCTCTCTCTCTCTCTCGCTCTCTCTCTCTTCTCTCTCTCTCTCTCTCTCTCTCTCTCTCTACAACCGCTGTCTCTGTGTGTCTTGTTTCTCCCTCTCTCGCTGTCTTTCACCAGTACATTTCGCCATTAATGGGATTTCACCTGGCGTTAGAATTCTTGAATCCGCTGCTGCTTCAAAGTGAGTTTCCTCCATTTATGTCGCAGGAAAATGCGATTCCCAGAAGCTAACTGATCCTCATCCTTAGATATTTCCACGCGCCGAGCTTTGATAAATGGAACCCGTGATGAATATCGCGTCTATGCGAACGAACGTGTTATCAAGAAGCAGCTTAATGCGTTTTGTTTCACACCAGAGACGCAATTCGACGAAATGGACAGAATTTAGTGAATATTAGCGACATTTGTCGTCCATTACGACTGTCGATTTAAACGCAGGGAGATATGTCCAGAAAACGGCGAGTTGTGGTTTAAATTGCTTTTCCATTGTGTTGTCATCGTCGACGGGAATTACCGAGACTGTTTCTTTGAGCAGGTATTAGGTAATTTTACACCGTATACATAATACATGAATCTACGACACAGATAATGTTAGAGGAACGCTGTGGGGAGAAGGAAAATATAGGAATGTAAATCTAACAGATTAAAAATAAATTATAGAGCGAAAATAGAGGTGCTTCAACGTTAACTAGAACTTGAAGACGATAACGAAATGAAAAATAGTTTTGTTAACTATTTATTTGGATATCAATAGGAATAAAGAGATTAATCAATGTGACATGAAACACTTAAACAATGCCTGTTACATAGCTAAATAACCGGAATAAATTAATGAATGAATGAATGCTTTTTATTTATTCACTTATCTATAGTGCGATTCATTCACACAATTCAGACTTATTTAATTTTTTATGGATTTTCATGTTCAAAATTTACTCAACTCTAAAACTGAATTTCTCTACCAACCAGTGTTACATTTATAAGTGTCAATAACTTATTCCACCACTTCAAACTTAATACAGCAGGTATCACGTAATGAAGTTTTCATAAGCGTAAAATGTAGATATATTTACTATTAATTATTTTTTCGAAGGAACCAAGCCCAAATTTGCAGTGCATTTCCAATGGTCTTTTTAATTATCATTTACTGAAGGAATTTCATACTTAGTGACCACCATCTCCAGCTTTCCCTTTTATGGTCTTCAATTAGGGCGCAGATGCAAATATTCTGTAATAGACTTTCTTACGTCCTTAATATTTTAAAATCCTGCCCCATACACATTTAGCATCACCAATTTTAATTAATACCACAACACGCTCTCTCTCTCACTCATACAACAATTCTCGAACTACCACATTTGTACTTTTTAACCTAACCTAGTCTAGCTGACACCAAAAGCCTGAAATATTTCCTGAAGATCTACATCTTCGACTACACCAGACAACACCATTTGTTCGAAGATTTCCTACAAACAATATCTTTTCACTTTCGTACCACTCAGGGGAAAAATACCAGCATCCTCTCCTTAGACAAACTGGTTCACTTACTATTCGTATTCGAGCAATAGCCTTACAATACTCAAGCTAAAGGAAGCGTTATTCTTTTAAATTTCTGACATTTGCAATTAATTACTGGGTTTGGAATTACGATCGTCTTGACCCAAGTCATTTGAGGACTTCCCTACAAATTCAGGGTCTAAAGGAATAGCACGGAGGTGATTGAGAAGACCATCATGACATTATAGGTACATTTAAGGAACATTTCCTCTCACCACTGTGCCCAGGACTTTTGCCAAGAAAGAAAATACAATTATCAATTAAAGAAGAAACGAAGGAGACATATAGAAAAAAATACAAAGTTTAATATGTTTTATATTACAGTCTTTTCATGAAAAGTTGTAAGCCATTTAGGGTCGTGCTAATATATAGAATACGGGGTTTTTCAGATTACACATTGCACGAGATTGCCAAAAAAAAAAATAAAAAAATAATGGAGTCGTGTTTATGGTCATGACGTCACAAACTGACGTCATACAGTGAGGGAGAGAGAAAAAATTGTAACCTTTATAACTTACTGTGGGAGAAATATAAATTCCAAATGGTCATTTATATTTTAATTAGAACGACTGCCATTTGTAGTGTATACTACATCGATGTCATTAGCCTGTGACTAATATGTCACAAATGAAATATATTCCTTTTTCAATATCATTTGAAACTTTTAGCAGTTATTTACACAAAGCATCACCAGTACCTTTTTTAAACCTACGCCATGGTAGTCTTTACTAAAATAAAATCCACTATGGGTCACACACACACACACAAAAACTTTATATTTATTACAAAAACACTGACAAGACAAGTGTTTAAGGAGAACATAAGCCTCTTAAAGTTTAAAGCTTATTTTTCTTAGAAAGTCTTATTTAGAAAAGCTTAATTATAGTTGCACCTTTTTCGAATTCGATCGATCAAACATTTTAGACGCTTGACGTGAAATTTTTTAGTGGCTCCTGTAGTCTACAGCAAACAGAAATGCCAGTACTATTCAAACAAGACGTGATCCGATTTCCAGCTTACTCGGGGCGTGCTAAAATCTACAGTCAAATAGCGTGTTGTTTCAACAATAAAAATTAAAATAAATAGGCTATATTTTATTAGAAATAATTGTTCTGTACTATTTAACATGCACATTATTTTTTTTACATTTTCACTCTAATAGATAAATCATAAATATTCTATCCTAAAATTCCTGTACCTTTAAGTCAACACGAAAAACCTTTTTCAGACCATATTAGGCTTTTCCATACGGCTTCCCTACTCCCCCAACAAGAACAACAACAAAGTAGTTTGTAGGCTTACTCCCCGAGTAAGCGAAAATGTTATCCAATAAATTAAAAGCCGTAATAAATAGATTGTGATACTTTCATGTTGCCTGTTTCTATGTTTTCAAGCCTTGCAGACTACGATGTAGAGGTTTTCATGCCTCCTAAAATTAAAATTTTATTTATTATAGAAGGAATAATTTCCCACAAGAAGTAAAATCTTCCCATACTCTAAATGAATAAATGAATCATGTGTTTATTATTTCTGACTAATTTCACTTTATTTGAATGGTAAATAAAATATTTTCGAAGTAGTATCAGTGAACAGAATCGTAAAAAAACCACCCGAAAATCTACTTTATATTGCTGACACGCTAGAGCAAGGACTATATCTGCCTTTCTTCATGACCCTAATTTATTCTGAGGTAAACTGACAATGAATTTAAAAAGAGCAATAGCGTCCCGTTTCCACTCGTAAACCAGCAAGAGAGGCGTTGATGTTGATTACAAATGCGAGAGAAAAGGCAGAAGCCCCAAAGGTAAACTGTTTGCCTCGTTCGTGTAGAGTAAAGAAAAAAAAAGGTTCCATGGGAGAGAGGGAGAAAAAAAACAAAAGGTCACGCGGAGTGACTAGAGGGCGATAAGGCCGTGAATTGTTTACAATACGGACGAATGTAAAGAATGAGACCAAAATTATGTGTTGGCGAAAGATTTACTTGCGTATAAGGAGTTGGATAGAAAGGACCCTGTTATTCAGGGAACGTGAGAGTGTGCTCGAGATAAAAGTGGTTTATGCTTTGTTTATTGTGTGTTTTGGAGGTCATTGATAGAGCTGTTGGTAATGGTCACTCATAAATTCATAGCTATACGTGCGTCATCGTTAAAGATACTTGGTTCAGCCTTGATTCACGAGTTTAACGATGCCTATATCTGTAAAAGCTATTTTGTTTTCTGAGGAGAACCACTAAATTAGGAATGCACCGATACCAAATTTTTGGTCGATACAGATACCAACTTTAAAAACCGATACCGATATCAATACCTGTTACTTCCATATTACTGTTATTTATGAGAAAATATATTGTTACTAAAATCATCCTTGTTCTCTAGCAATCGTATATTAAAGGTTCAAAAGTTGAAAGGTCATATAATATGGTTATATAAACTGCACATGTCTAATTCCAAGCTGCAGCAGTAGCAGTACAGTAACTCATTGCACCATTTACTTATACCATACCTGTATTGCACATGTTAAAATAGTACCTAACTCCAACAGAGTGGCAAAGACTCATTGATGATAAGAGATAGACACAACCATAGTTAATTAAAATTAGAATTACAATAATAAACTGTTAAATACACTGTACAGTAGTAAGATACCATCTGTTTTTAAAAGATAGACAATGAACCTATATACAATGATATGCCTATATATAGTTTTGTTTGTTGATCTTTGTTAATATATACAGGCAGTTCCCGGTTTACGAAGGTTTCGACTTACGACATACCGGGGTTACGGCACTTTTCTACTATATTCAGCAGAAATTATTCGCAGGTTTATGACATGGTCTAGGGTTACGACACTTATGACGCAGATCCGACAGAAGAAACAAAATACAGTTTACATAGTTTTCAATACAACCAAAGCATTAAAAGTAAGGTTTTCTTAAGATTTTTTTTGATTTTCGATGATATTCTAGCTTACTACGCATCTCAAGAACAGAACCTCCGTCGTAAACCAGTGACTGCCTGTACATTTTAGGAAGCCTAGAGGGGTTTTAAAATTCTATAATAATGACAAAAGTATTGGCTGGTATCAGCCAGAAATTCACAGATACCGATACCATTAAAAACTAGCCGATACCACCGATACCAATACCAATATTTGGGCACATCCCTACACTGAATATTAGAAGAATAGGCACATTAGAAGAATATGGATGTAAAATGATCCCTACAAAAATATTAGGATCGGGAAGCGAGGAAAATATACAGAAAACAGTGAACGAGTTTGCGTTCGTTATAAGAGAAAGTTCAAAGGGGATACACCAAAAGTACATCATGTAAAAAAGGGAAATGTGCAGGTCACAGCTATGAATATGAAATGGATGAGAATAAAAGAGGCCATATAGAAATGAACACAATGGGTGAAGAGTCACATAAAAGGTGAAGTGAGTATTCATATGTAAAAGAAAAAGCCTACTGGAAAAAGTTTTGTACGGCCAAAACTGGATGCATGAAGGGACTGTTAAGCCATCTCACTGCCAGAGAGAAATATGTATGTAGAATTTTATAGTGAATTTGAGGGAATGAAAAAATTGCGCGAGGGTAAGAGGTACTAGAATAAAAGTATATTCATTTTCATATGAAGTATTTACAAAAGTGCTTAGTTCCTCACTGGACGAGTGGGTTCTGTACTCGACTATCAATCTGGTAGCCCGAGTTCTCTTCCTGCAACCGGTTAGTGTGGAATCGGAGGACTTTATTTCTGGTGATAAGAATTAATATTTCGATATACTGTGGTTCGGATCCCACAATAAGCTGTGGGTCCAATTGGTTCCTAACCATGTAAA
>NC_061110.1:105140217-105145217 GCF_015104395.2 Macrobrachium nipponense
ATTTTCAATGAGTTGCCGTGGCACAGACAATCATTCTTAATGAGTAACCATAACCAAATCAATATCTCTTGATGAGCGGCCATGAACTCAATCAGTAGTTCATGAAGAGATTTCGCAGCCAAGTCGTTAGTTTTAATGAGTTTGTGTAACTATATTTTTTTTTCCTGGCGAGATGTTTAAGAAAAAAATCATAAGACAATGTTTAGGTACTGTAAGCAAATACTTATAAGCAAAAAAAAAAAAGTCATTAATTGGTATTATGTTGAGGAGTTCGGTTTCTGAAAAAAAATGTATATATATATATATCCTCTCTGGTTACGAGCGAAGTTAAGTCTTTCGGATGATAAAACCTTACATCTTTAAATTTCATCCCATATAAGATTTATATTTAAAATATAAATTCACATTTAAATGATATTTTATTTATTGCATTAGTCCCTAATGCTATTCAAATGCTAATATCTCCAAAAGTATTGAAGATAAAAGAAAAGTTCTTTAGGCAGATAACACCAAATCTTTAAATTTCATCCAATCCATATATTTATTTTTTTTAAATACCATAAATTCACATTTAAATAAGCTTTAATTATTACATTAGTCCCTAATGCTATTCAAATGCCAATACCTCCAGAAGTATCGAAGATAAAAGAAAAATTCTTTCGGGTGTAAAACATATCTTTAAATTTCATCCCATATAAGATTTATTTTTAA
This sequence comes from Macrobrachium nipponense, assembly GCF_015104395.2. Taxonomy (NCBI): domain Eukaryota; kingdom Metazoa; phylum Arthropoda; class Malacostraca; order Decapoda; family Palaemonidae; genus Macrobrachium; species Macrobrachium nipponense. The sequence continues at coordinate 105,140,929 of NC_061110.1, forward strand.
AATATCATCAATTCACAATTAAAGATGTTAAACCTTCGACGGTTTAACTTGAAGCTTCGCAAGTCATCCCCTTTAGGGCGCCTTACTGGCGAAATAAACATTTTCTATTGACTAAATACTTACGGTGAAGTTCTTTTAGTAATAAAATACGTTAGGTAAGCTCGAAAAATCAAAATAAAATAGATATGGTTTTAACCGTTTTTCATTATGAGTTCTTATAAAGCTTTCGTGACGTAAATATAAACATTGATTACATAAGGCATTCTGATGAAGGGTTATGTATTAAACTTCTCCATTTTATAACAGGTATCTTTCTATGCCTTGATGTGGATTTAAACAACTGAAAATAGTCGGATAGATAACAATTTTCTGCTTTAAGTTTTAAAACACTTTTTTTCTGTTATTTACTGTAGCTCAGAACTGCTGGTAAAATGGATTCACGAAGATATACTTTAAATTTTCTAACGAGTATTTTTTCTTATTCTAAAGCTGCATTAAACCCGAAAAACACTGGATTTTTACAAATCTACATCTTCAAATTTTTCCATTCATTAATGTAGCTTTAAATTCCCGAAAAAGCTGGATTTATACAAATGTAGCCTTTTAATTTTATGCCATATTTTTTATTCCTTAATGTAGCTATTAACTTTTGAAAATAACTGGATTATAAAAAGCCACGATGTCAAAACTTATCATTTTTTTTGCATTTCTTAGTGTAGCTTTAAACTGTTAAATACAACTGGATTATACAAATCCACGATTGCAAAATTTGTAACATGTTTATTCCATTCCTTAATGTAGCTTTTAACTATTGAAAATAGTGGGATTTACAAAAATCCTTCATCTTAAATTTTAAAACAAGTTTTCCTATTCCTTAATGAACTTTGTACTTTTCCAGTCCTGAAAAAGCTGAATCCAATTACAAAAAATCTAACGAATTTTGAGTTTTCTGCAAATTTTCCATTTTTTCCTTATTTAAATTAACTGGGGTTTTAATAATCTACAATTTGAAATCTTATAAAAACATTTATATAACATAGTTTTAAAACTCTTGCAAAAATGCTGTAGTTCTAAAATCCTCTATCATGGAATTTGTATAAGATGTTTCTCATACGCGTCAACGTAACTTTAAACTCCTGAAAATGAAGAATTTATATTAGAAACATCTACGCTTTCAAGTTTTAATTTAGCCTTAAACCTCTAAAAACAACTGGATTTAAAGAATAACCCTACCTTGTTTAAAATTTACAAGCATGTCACAATCTATTCCTATTAATAACCCGTACACAACTTTCCCGGTGGCCGAGATGACGAGGCCAATCATCGGCGGCGATAAATCTCATCTGGACACTGCGGTTTGTAACGAGTTGTAGTAATTCTTTTCAAAACGTTTACTCTTTGGGCGCTTCCACAGCGGCGGAGTTAACTCATTGTTGACGTATCTCATTTACCGGGAGGTAAACTTTATGCTCTAGCTGCCCGTGATAAAACAATAAGCGAGAGGAGGAGGAAATGGAATCGGCGTTTCAACTCCGGGCTCGTTTATTCTTGTTCGTCCGGGTTCCCAGAAGGGCATTTATTATGTTTTATTTTTATTTATTTTTTTTATCTTTAGATTTAATAATAGATTTCTGTAATGATCCTGTAGTGTGAGTGTGTGTTGAGTACAATATATATATATATATATATATATATATATATATATATATGTGTGTGGTGTGTGTGTGTGTGTGTGTGTTTGTGTGTGATATATAGTATATATATCTATATTATATATATATATATATATAGTTATATATTATATATATATATTATATAGATATATATATAAATCATAGCATATTACCGTGATTCATGTACATACATCGAGCTACAAATGTCCTTTAATATCTAATTCACTCTACCTCGGAATCAATATATTTTTCATATATGCTTAACTGAAGGGAAATTCTATTTAGGCGATAATAGAATTGTCGGTCGTCCGGGCGCGAACCCAGACACCATACAAATCCAGGAGGTCAGTGAAGCTATTTACCCACTCCACCACCGCAAGAGGCTATAAGTTTATGCCGTCTCTCACCCTCAAATACCTTTCGCGCTCAGGTATTCGCTGATTTGGAGCCAGCATTAACCCACCTCGACCTCGGTAGTGTTGTAGTTTCTTTATGACGCCCTGGATTTGTATGGTGTCCTGGGTTCGCGCCTGGGCACCGACAATTCTATTATCGCTTAATAAAATTCCCCTTCGGTCAAGCATATATGAAAATATATTAATTCCGAGGTAGAATGAATTAGATATTAATTAAAGGACATTTGTAGCTCGATGTATGTACACGAATCACGGTAATGTGATATGACTTATATAATGGCTACGTGCTGTCATAAGCACTACAACACTACCGAGGTCGAGTGGGTTTAATGCTGGCTCCAAATCAGCAAATACCTGAGTGCGAAAGGTATTTGAGGGTGAGAGGACGGCATAAACTTATAGCCTCTAGCTGTGGTGGAGTGGTAAATAGCTTCACTGACGTCCTGGATTTGTATGGTGTCCTGGGTTCGCGCCCGGGCACCGACAATTCTATATCGCCTAATAAAAATTCCCCTTCGGTTAAGCATATATGAAAATATTTAATTCCGAGGTAGAGTGAATTAGATATTAAAGGACATTTGTAGCTCGAGTATGTACTTGAATCACGGTAATGTGTATGACTTATATAATGGCTACGTGCTGTCATAATCACTACAACACTATCGAGGTCGAGGTGGTTAATGCTGGCTCCAAATCAGCAAATACTGAGTGCGAAAGGTATTTGAGGGTGAGAGACGGCATAGACTTATAGCCTCTTGCGGTGGTGGAGTGGGTAAATAGCTTCACCGACGTCCTGGGTTTGTACGTGTTCTGGGTTTTGCGCCCCGGGCGCTGACAATTCTATTATCGCCTAATAGAATTTCCCTTCGGTGGTTAAGCATATATGAAAATATATCAATTTCAAGGTAGAGTGAATTAGATATTAAAGGACATTGTAGCTCGATGTATGTACACGAATCACGGTAATTTGATATGACATTATAATGGCTACGTGCTGTCACTAGCACTACAACACTACCGAGTCGAGGGTGGGTTTAATGCTGGCTCCAAATCAGCAAATACCTGAGTGTGAAAGGTATTGAGGGTGAGAGACGGCATACACTTATAGCCTCTTGCGGTGGTGGGTGGAGGTGGGTAAATAGCTTCACTGACGTCCTGGAATTGTATGGTATATATATGTGTATATATAGTATTCTATTATATAAAATAATATATACATACACACACACACACACACACACACACACACACATATATATATATATAGATATATATATATATATATATATATATATATATATATATATATATATAATATATGTATGTATGTATATATATATATATATATATATATATATAGGATATATATATATATATATATATATAGTAGGTATATATATAATATATATATATATATATATATATATATATATGTATATATATATATATATATATATATATATATATATATATATATAGATATATATTATATATATATATGTATATATATATATAATATATATATATATATATATATATATATAGATAGTATACATATATATATATATTCTATTTAAAAACATTCTACAGTATAGACACCAGCGTCTCCTGAGATGCAATGACCTAGTAAAGGGATAAGAGAGCAAATACATATTATTCATTCTGGGTTCAATTAAACTGGAATCTACCTCACCAATTTTGAATAGTCATAAAGCTCTTCAGGTATATAGAACCCTGACTCCGAGCTCTAAGTGGACCGGCACTAGAGGGAATTCTACGAATTCAAACAAAGAGTCGAACAAGAGATATTCTAATAAGGATATCCAGTCTTTTAAACATTCAGATTAGGAGAACGGTACTGTCAGCATTATTATGGAAATTCTTCTAAAAATCAAACTCTTTTATGGCCTGTTTACGTAAAAGCCCAACAGACAAGAGGTGGAGTTGGCCTTATGAGTTGGGCCATTCAATATTAACAACATAACAGCTAATATGGAAAAAACAACATTGGACAGAGGAAGGTGGAGAAGGCTAATACGAAACATCGACCACGTACGGAAATAGGCAAAGCTGAAGACAAAGAATAATAAGAATGAATAACAACCTATCTCTGACTGAAGGATCGACTTAGAAGGATTAATGTGGTAAAAAAAATTAATTATGAGGACATCTTACTTTTTTTCTATCAAGCATATTTCAC
>NC_061110.1:105150217-105153811 GCF_015104395.2 Macrobrachium nipponense
TAATGAATAACTTTTCATTTCACATCAGGAAATTCTTTTTTAATTACTTTATTTATTTATTTTTTTGTTGTTGCTTCATTTAATCTTCAAATAACAACGTATATTACCAACTCTGGAACATATAGGAGTGAAAAGGTGATACTTAGCATCAACATTCCTTTTAGAAGTTTAAAACACATCGACAGATGTGTGTTAAACTTCTAAAAGGCTTTATATGATTTTCATTCATACTCACAAATGCAAAACTTTGCTACATGTTTTGAACATTCATCTTTGATAATATATAACAAAATAACATGATATTTTCTACGGTAATTATAACACTCAATGTGATAAAATAAAAATACATTCTCTCTCGAGATACCTCACGTAAACGCGCGGGCGCCCACAAAACACTCACCATATAATATATATATATATATATATATATATATATATATATATATATATATATATATATATATATATATATATATATATATATATATAAGAATTTACATGTAAACTAATTCTGTCACTCATGCAGCAGTGACTTTATACACTCACAAACACAAGCCACAAATATTATTTAAAGCGCCGCTTGTCCCATTGAAATAGACACTCCAAGAACGCTGCTGATAATACAGCTACCCTCTTCAGTGGCACTCACACAGAACGCAAGTTCCCAAGTCCCCAGGCATGGAACATTCAAGGACCGAATGCTGCGCTTTCAAAGGACAAAAAAAAAAAAGAAAAAAAAAAAAAAAAAAAAAAAAAAAAAAGGAGTTGAGGTTGACAAACAAGACAAATCCAAATAAAATTAACAAGTAATTCTAGTTATGGACCTAATTTGATAAATTGCAGTTTTTCTGTCTACTTATCCGGTACACACAGGTACACACACACAAGTATAGTTACAAAGCAGCTACATATTGCCTTTAACTGTATGTATGTTTTTATGTACGTGTGTGAAAGCAAATGCATGTGCGTTTGGGTGTGTTTGTATCAAGCTGGCTATCCTCTAATTATCTTCGATTTACATTGCATTGTAATATTGCAAGCTTTCCAAGCCGTTACACATTAATCAACTAACATTATGCATTTGCTAATGTCAATCAATTAAAAATGGAATGCAGTATCTCCTTTGCTCACGTAACGTTTGTTGCCATTTAACTCTTACTTTATGGTAATTCTCTCTCTCTCTCTCTCTCTCTCTCTCTCTCTCTCTCTCTCTCTCTCTCTCTCGTCATTGATCCTATCAGTGCCAAGAAAACGAGTACTAACTACAAACTTACTTGTGGACGTATGAAGCTATTTTATGTATCACTGAGTATCACATTTCCAATGAAATGACTTATTTTGTTCATACCCGAAGGCAATATAGTATATAGTTAACCGATTTCAATAAGCCACAGGTATTGTTACGAAGAACCTTGACATTTAACGCTTTTACATTCGTTTTTCTTTTCGCTCTGAACGAGTTTCGTAGTTCACTGACGATGACAGTCAATTTCATTATAGTGTTATCGATCATACGGCAATTTATACAGAGGAACTTTAGAAATTTTTATAAATAACTTTTCTCTAAGCAAATGACCACGATTTTCCACTCATAGCCTAAATATAAACCGTCATCATGACACTAATTATTTTTTTTTCAGTTAAGATTATCACACCAGAACTTCCTTCGCGAAGGTAAGGGATGGTGGGGCGGTTGGGGGGTATGGGGGAAGGAGGAGGAAGGGAGGGGGGGGGGGGTTCCTTTATGGGGGACGCCGAGGATTTCTGTGGGGTCATTTTGAACATAATTTGGACGTTTCGAAACAATTAATATTCCATAAATTAAACGAGTGGGTGAATAGAACCCAGGAGGATGAGCATTGAATACCTAAAAATATTCACAATGTCGTGATACTCTGTTCAGTAATGAAAATCCACAATTATATAAATTACTTGCATTAACATTCAAAAGATATAACAAAGACTTTCTACCTACTCAGTGTTTACATTTTTGTTTACCTTTTTTTCACGTACACACTGAGGAGGAACAGCGTTCAGGTGTTCGAAAGTTCGTTTTGTCAGCTGCATAACAATGGAATTCATTTAAATAATTGTGTATTTTTATTACATAAAAGCAATGAATGTTAAAGCTGATGGCGGGAGAATGGCCATTAGAGATTGTAAATAACAGAAAGCCTAATGATCCGATGTGGCAAGAGTTGTGCCACAGTATAGGCGAGGCTAAAGCGACAACAAGGTAACTGCAAAATATTAGAAAGAGATTTAGAATGTTTATGGATGATACTTATTAGATGAACACTGAAAGCGATCACAAATAGAAGAAAGCTTAAGGGTTTGAATTAAATAACCGCATAAGCGGTAGTTTGTGACGCAGGAATAATTGAATGGTTGAGAACCTGATAATATGTATAAGTGGTTAGCAGGTTGGCTTAAGTGGAAGGATCGATCAGAGCGCTTTGAGGATTAAGAACTATTGAGAGACGAAAAGTGATCACTCAGGATGTGTTAAGTGAGAAGAGGAGAAGAAAGGGACTTAGACAGTGGTGGAAAGCATAAAAGTATTGGAAAGGACGATCGCTGATGTTCTAGAAATGTAATAGGTGGGATTTACTTATGATTGGCTCAGGATGTGTGTAGGTAAATGAAAGAACCATTCAGTACGTATTCATTGATATACCTCCCTATGTATTTAATGGATGTCATTCTCATTTATCATGTATATGTAATGACTGAATTTTGTCCGTCTGGCAGTCATGTTTCGCCAGCACGGCACCGCTCTGTATTCCTTGCCTTGCGCATAATTTGCACCTCTGTGATTTTGTTTACTTCACTTAGACACTAAGAACCTACTTTTAATATTTCATTGTTTCCTTCTTCCCCAACCTTTAGTGATAAGGATAACACATCGAACAACACACAATGTGTACACGGAACTGTCAAGTTATTGATGAGCCTTCTGTGAAACTCAACAGCCTAAGTAGGAATTTCGCATGGAAAGTGGTAATTCTTCTTTTCCTCTGTAGTCCCACATTTTTTTTCATCACTATGAGCTTGGAACCCAATTGACGAAGCACATAAAGTAACTTTACCTTACGCGAAGGTATTTAAACCCACACATGGTTGGTTAAGGGGAGGTTAGCCTAAACCACACTTTCACGGAAGTTACGGTTTCCTCATTTAATTTATGGAACCCAATTTTTTCGTAATGAAAACATATAATAGTACCTAATTAATAAAAACTCTGCGAATAATGCAATCGGCTTATTGAATTCACTACACAAGTTTCCTATATGATCTTTAAGATAACAGTTTTATCATATTATTTTCCATTGACAATAAAAAATATATTACTAATTTTATGAAAATACATCTTTATATGTAAAGATTACAAATGATTAAATATTACGTTGCAGTCTTGAACAATGCTCCTAAAGGTTACATGAAAATTCTGTAAAAATTCCCAGTCGGCTCGGCAAAACCTGAGGCAGCAAATATAAAATAATAATCAATAATCATAGATTCCAATATTCCGGAATTTAATGGGATTCTTCAAGTATCTCATTTGGCTGCGGTTGGAGTGGCTGAAGAAATGCA
>NC_061110.1:105154311-105222174 GCF_015104395.2 Macrobrachium nipponense
TGCATTTCTTCAGCCACTCCAACCGCAGCCAAATGAGATACTTGAAGAATCCCATTAAATTCCGGAATATTGGAATCTATGATTATTGATTATTATTTTATATTTGCTGCCTCAGGTTTTGCCGAGCGGACTGGGAATTTTTACAGAATTTGTATGTAACCTTTAGGAGCATTGTTCAAGACTGTAACGTAATATTTAATCATTTGTATTCTTTACATATAAAGATGTATTGACATACAATTAGTAATATATTTTTCTATTGTCTATGGAAAATAGTATGATAAAACTGTTATCTTAAAGATCATATAGGAAACTTGTGTAGTGAATTCAATAAGCCGATTGCATTATTCACATAGTTTTTATTAATTAGGTACTATTATATGTTTTCATTACAAAAAATTGGGTTCCATAAGTTAAATGAAGAAACCGTAACTTCCGTGGAAGTGTGGTTTAGGCTAACCTCCCTATAACCAACCATGTGTGGGTTTAAATACCTTCGCGTAAGGTAAAGTTACTTTATGTGCTTCGTCAATTGGGTTCCAAGCTCATAGTGATGAAAAAAAAATGTGGGACTACAGAGGAAAAGAAGAATTACCACTTTCCATGCGAAATTCCTACTTAGGCTGTTGAGTAGGGTTGAATATCCAGTGCGGAAAACTTCCTAACGTTTATCAGTTTCACAGAAGGCTCATCAATAACTCGACAGTTCCGTGTACGCATTGTGTGTGTTCGATGTGTTATCCTTATCACTAAAAGTTGGTGATGAAGGAAACAATGAAATATTAAAAGTAGGTTCTTAGTCTCTAAGTGAAGTAAACAAAATCACAGAGGTGCAAATGAGATTCAGTCATTACATATCATACATGATAAATGAGAATGACATCCATTAAATACATAGGGAGGTATATCAATGAATACGAAAGTTAAAGAATGTAATACATATGTAAGTGTTTACATAATAAAAATATGGAATGTTAGTCCCATATATATAAAAGTCTAAAACTAAAGAGGTCAACCAGATTGCTTGCAGGAATGTGATCAGACTAGAGACGCTAAAGATGACGTTATACAATAAAATAAATTGTAAGCTAAGATAACATGCCGTCACCTGTAGTCATTCAATTATTGTTTTATAAACATTAGTCCAAGCTCCCTGCTTGAGACAACTACCCCGACCTATTATTCAAAACGGCCTACGTGATCTGTAGCGTGTCTCATTCGATTGTGTGTTCGTATGAAACTATGTCATCTGATAGTATGTTCATATGTTTCGAACTACTGTCTGTTCCTTCATAACTTGTAACAGAGATGGTAGACGGGCAGAAGAGAGTTAGCTATCGTCATTAGAAGACCTGTACCTCTTTACCTAAGCTTTATCATGTAGAGGAATAGGATTAGCCATCATCATTGGCAGAAGCGATCAAGCTATCGTTATTAGAAGACTTGTACAATCATACCTGATCTTCACCATGTAAAACTTCAGAAGAAATTATATCTATTTTTATACTTAGTGTTTTCTACAAGAACCTCACCGAACCATGAGTTTAACACATCGTCGTAAAGATAATACCGACTTCGTAAGTGATCTACAAAACCCCAGACACTCCATTGAAGATGGAAGTGCAATACCAACCGACTTAGCGTATAGATTATCGCTAGTCTAACATTACCTCATAGGGCGCCTTATCATACAAGGCACTAGCCCTAATATTTGGTGGCCAGCGTACCAGAAGAACTCTACAACGTCCTACGAAGAAAAACCAGAATAATAAATCATGTATCATAAGAAGTCAACGACGACGAAGCAGCAGATTCTTCAAGCAACATAGTATCATCGTTAGTGAGCGACTTCAGAAAACAATAAGAACTCTTCAACGACGACGAAAGCAACAGATTCTTCAAGCAACTTAGTATCATTGTTTAGTGAATAACTTCAAGAAACAAAACCGACGTGTCTTTTTCATACGACAACGGAAGCTTCGTCTCTCATTAGAATCATTCAAGAAAACATCGTTAGTGAGCGTTTCCGGCACTGCAAGAAACAAACCGAACGCGTCTGCAGCATCGGATTTTCAAGGGCTCGAATCATCGAAACAACGCGCACGGGGGAAACTGAAGCCAAACCAGGTCGTCCGCTAAATAGAGGAGGACCAAGGCCGTGTGTCGTTATCGGAACACCGTGACTTCCCACAAAAGCAAGCTAAGTACAATTTTTTTATTCATTTGGAGTAACTTTGAGTGTTTCCTTTGCAGGTCGAATTTCGTTATTCCTGTGGCTGAAGTTACGAGACATTCTTAATCTTACTTTTTTACAGAAATTATCTATATCATTGAGATTTCGCTACTGCGAGTTTTTATCTTTGAGTGTCTGTTTCCAGAAGTTCTACTGAAATATCATAATCATATACTATGTTAATTTTATCATTTTAGGTGATTATTAATCCCTTACGTAACAAAATCACATTAAACAGTGAATATGCGTTTACGCAGTGGACGTCTGTATTTATACAGATGCATGGATAGGGTCGTTAAGCACCGTAGTGATTAGAAAACACACAAAACACAAGTGGAACACCCGTACAAATCTATATAAATTAGAGGTAACACTATTTCGGTCATGACAATAAATGCTCCTTTGCAAAGTCCCGATCGCAGTTTTAGCCTTGAGTTTTTTGAGTTATATAAAATATCGAACCTCAATGACTCAACTCAACTTTAAAAATATGGCTGGATTGCAAGGAATAACATGTCTGTAAAAAACTTTCATCAGGCTAAATGCGCTGACCAGGATCCCTCACTATTTCAAATTTTAGCAAAGAATGAAGTACAAACAGTTAAAATTGAATACAGTAGAGATAACTTGTCTTATTAGTAATCGCTCAGTTCCTAATAGTTCATCATTCATTGCTTTATACGTAACCAGCAACATAATGCTAAAAACACACGATACGTTGCCGATGGTAATAAAGAGAAGGATCCTAATTATTACAAAAAGAAATAGAAACAGTAGCCGTTCAGAATCAAACAAGAAAACTCGGTGACTGTGTCACCTAGTCAAGCGGTCAGGTCAGTAGAAAAACTGCCGAAGTGTTCAAAGCAAAGCAAATTCCACACAATAAGCGACTCTAGCAGGAGTGGGGAAAAGCGATGTTTGGTTCATACCAATATCTTTTTTGAATTAAAAAGGATTTTCCTATGAAACACACGACCGTATAAGTAATCAGAGCAGGTTTTCGTTTTAATTTTAATACATTAAGTTATAATAAATACTGGTGGATTAAGCCCAACTGTACGCGCCGTAAAAATTAGAATATCTTATTTATTCCTTTAGTACAATTAATTACCAGTATTTACGGACTCACCGTCTGTTGTTCGAACTTCCCTAATGAGAAGTCCGATAAGCGAGCGTTTACAGATACCTCTATAGTTATAAAAACGTTGATCTGTATGTAGTGTAATTGTAAGATCCATCTAGGGGTATACAAAATATTATCTTACATCTGCAAATAAGGCGTGTTTATCAAGGTAAATCCTATAAACCTTCAAACATATTAAAATCCGTTTGAACAAAAATGAGACAGTTAATCAAATAATAACTTATATAACGGAACTATACAAATTTGTCTCATAAATCGTAAACATTGTTCAAATGACCCACAGAATTTTCTCCCACAACCGCAGTCGCACTTTGCACGCAAAATTTCGAGAAACATGCACCCTCGAACGTCTTAGTGCGTGTAAAAAGACTTTGCTGGGAAATGAAATTTTAATCCTTCCCGACACTCTGAAATATAACGATTTCCGCGAACAAAGCCCTAAAAGTATACATATCGTGGATACGGAAGTTATAAATATCGCATTTTTTATTGTTGCTAATTTTTAATCACGCCCAACCAGTCGTGGATGAATCTCTCTGATAATCTATCTAAAGTAATATCCGTAAAGTCATTCAAGCAGAGGTGATTCAGCAGAATTTTTTTTTTTATCTTTTACCTGAATACCAGGAAGTTTCTCCACTAGCGAGTGATCTCTGAGAAAAACGGATGTAATTTAACACAAAAACACGGTCTAGGACAAAACATAAAGATATTTACGTACCTTCGTATAGATTCTCAATGAAATTTCAAAATAGAGATAAATGACGAAAAATGTTAGTAATAGGAGTCATTAGGAAATCAAACAAGCCCATATAATTTTCCCTCAAACGTCATGCCATAAAAGATCGGACTTGGCGTATCTGCGTAGATTTCTGTCGCTTAAACAAGGAAACGACTCCCGATAGTTTCCAGTGCCATGTACCGACGACATCTTATCTCTGTTAGGTTAGAATAAATTTTTTTTTCACCAACTTGGACTTACTTAAATGCTTTTACCAGATACCATTACCTAAGTGATTGTACCTCATACACCGTTTTCAGCACACCCAGGGGACATTATCAATTTTTTACGTATGCCTCCGGCTTACGTTGCGCCCCAATTACAATATAGTGTTTGGAGAACTTTTAGGGATAACCTACATGCCTATATGGATGATCTTGTAATCCTTTCTAATACCTTAGAAGTACATTCACATAAACTAGAGCTAGTGCTACAGAGACAAAGACAAATAATCTCAGAGTAAAATATCTAAATGTGAGTTTTTTAAAACCGAACATGTTTATCTGGGTTTTATGTGTCTAGTCAAGGTCTTAAAAGTAGTCCATGGTAAGGTGTCGGCTATTCATAACTTTCCGGTACTTATTAACGTAAAAGGGGGATACAGCACTTTCGCGCTTTAGTGGGTATTACAATCGTATGTAAATATGTAACTCTTCAATCATGACAGCTCCTTTAACAGATTCTTACTAAAGAAGAACGTAGATTTATTATGGTCTGAAAAGCATCAACAGGCGTTCAATATCTTAAAAGCGGAAAATGCAGCTTACCTAACTTAAAAAATCCCTGACTTGAATAAGGAATTTTTTTTTTATTGCAACAGACGCCTCAGACCAAGGGGTAAGAGGGTATTACTTCAGTAATATGATAAACAGTTCTTCCCTATAGCTTTTTATTCACGTAAACTAAAGCCCTCTGAAAGTAAATATACAGTATAGGCAAGGAAGGGCTAGGTATCTTTAACTCACTAGTATATTTTAAGTTCATAATCTATGGCTATCCTGATAAAGTCCTTACTGAACATGAGTCCTTTACCGAGTTTTTTCAAAGGCTTTAATCACAGTCCAAAAGGAACTCGGTGACAAATGATCATTCAGGTCTTTGGAGCCAAGATAAGATATCTACCTGGGAAAGCAAATATCATAGCTGACGCATTATCCCGCAATCCCGCACCATACAACAAAGAACCATTAATTGGACTAAAAGATATAGAAACATCCGTGCCTATTGTTAAAACCGTATCTAAACAAGAAAATTCCTTAACCCAAGAGATCGCGAGCATTGAATATCTGGGTCGGAGCGCAGAACTGTTACAAAAACTGAACAAAGCAAGCGTCAAACAGACATAACCCAAACAATAAACACTTCGAACGGAAACAGGGTCAGCGGGCTAAAGCAAAAACAAATCACACAAGCTTAGAGCAGAAACCCTAAAGCAAAAGTATATTTAAAGTATGTGTATCAGATAATGTAATCAAATGTAATATTATATGTAGGTCTGTGACGAGGTAAACCCGAAGAACACAGCAGATGACTAACGACCAGGTATTAGTAATAATCTCTTTCATACCAATCGTCATAAACTGGTTGCATTCCGTCATCCAGGGTTCCCTACTATGTTACAGAAAGCCAAATCACTATTTTACTGGCCTACAATGCTTACAGATATAAAAAGCACATAACTGATTGTAACACTTTTCATGAAACAAGGGACACACTAAGACACCTGTCAGTTTAGGGGCCTATCCTGTGCCAAATCAATCATTGAAAGAATATACTTAGATTATTAACAGAGTTACGAGTCTGACAGAGGGAATAAACACTTCTTAGTGTTAATAGTCCTTGACACGTATATAGAATTAATAGCACTAAAAACAAACACCGCAATTGAGTGCGTTAGGAATATTTATGAGTGCTAAATCAGTAAACATGGAATTCAACACATGATAATCTGTGACTCGGGTGGTGTAAATCAATAATAATCTCCTTAACACGTTGTGTGAATTCCTTTCCATTAAGAAAACCAATAATATATTTGATCCACCCCAGAGTCAATCGTTTGGTAGAATAACGGATAATTAAATAGGAAGTGTCAATGTCTTACGAGTTACAACTCGTGATATTGGATCCGACCGGATTATAGCGGTTCTCGCGGTTTTAAATACCTTTATCATTTATATCTTGTATCTATAGAATTGATGCCGCAAGTAGCCTTATACGGTACGCCGCTAGAACACTTTTCCACATATTCAAGCCAACCATTAATTTATCAATAAATATATAAAAAAAATATATAAATAAATAAATATAAAAAAAATAAAATAAATATGGATACAAGTGGAGTCAATATAATACACTCCGTAAGAAGTCGGAAGGGTTACAAATTATAATAAAAAGGAATCACGATAATATCAATAAGCAAAACGTAACCATTAAATATCCAAAAATATATTATGCGTAAAGATTTGAACTCTAACTTAACGCTTTAGTAATGACAAATAAGCTAAAAGTTCAAACACATATCCAAAATCTACTGACATATTGTCTGTCCCGGTGATTTATATTCGTAGTCAAAAAAAAAAAAAAAAATTAAATAAATAAATAAATAAATAAACTAATAATAAATAAAATAAATAAAATAAAATAAAAGAGATTTTAAAGTCAGGAAGTCTAGAAGTGAAAATGTTATCTATGGAATAATCCTATATGAATCTTATACAGGGCTAATAATATACGTATATAGAATTCGTATGGAAACCTTTTTCATATAGTTTGAATAAGGAATATTTATTTAACATAATGCCAACATGAAACTAATATATTGTTCAATTTTGGTACTGTTGTTTTTTTTTTTTTTTTCAGACATTCTTCTCATGCGGGTGGAGAATTAAAACACTAATATCATTTGAAAATACTAAAGTCGTATCTCTTACAGCAAGTAACGTAACTCTTAGCTGGCTGAGAGCAATCTCCTGCCAAGTGACGACGTCATCATTGCCGTATCAGCATTTGTTCCTTTTAACCTCAATAATCTGCTTACACAGGCTTCATCTGTGTGTCGTCTCTGCTTGCAAAAGCAGATTGACTGGAGAAAGGAATGCTCAGCTCATGAACTTCACATGTGGTTCATAGGTCACATGACAGGCCACATAACATATTCTTATCCGTGTGTGTAATGCAATTAGTTAAGGACTTGTAATCATTTTTAATATTAATGAACAATATAAGCAATAGAATTTCTATAACAACAAACAAAATGAATTAATTTTTTTTTTTCTGAACCTCATAGACAATTAGAGTCAATAATTCAGCTTATGACATGGGTAAACGGACATTTAGAATTATCAAGTTGTGGATAAGAAATATTTACTTGCAACATTAGCCTATTACAATTCAAGTAAATCACATTCATGGGAAAATGTCACATTTTCTTGGAAAACCCAAAGTTTATATAGAAATTAGTTACATAGTGGGTTTTTTTTCGTTGCATCTCCTACCTATTAATAATGTTTTAAAAGTTAACCTCAGAGGATGCGCACGAGAAAATTGAATATGAAACTTTGTTAGGGCACATAGAATCATGATTAATCTTCTCTTTGACTCTTATGTTGCCTGGCAATCTTACAATTAGCTCCGTTTACCACTTCTTTGTCTAGTAACTTACTACCAGTAATCGAATTTTCTTTGAGATTCGTAATGATATCTATTTATTTTTTATAATTATGGATATTTTTTACAAGTCATCATAGACCTGGATAGGTTCACTCATTGTTAATGCCATGGATAAAAAAGTTTGTACAGCTGACTCTTTGAATTCCAAAATATCAGCGAATTCATGTGGGTTAAGTCTGGTCTAAATGGCTCTCTCCCCTCCCCTGTATTTGGATGTCGTCTGAATTTACTTTGCCCTTGTGACAAGTATAATTTCACTTGCAGGCTGATTAATGGAACCTGGTTACAGTATCCTGCAGTACGAGAGTTTCACATCGCAACTTCAAAAAAATCGTTCGTCGCAGCGGACGACTACAGTCAAGTAACAACCGCCTACAATGTGAAAGGAATTTCATGGACTTCTTCGACCGACACCGTATCTCGTCGTTAATCTCGTTTTAATGCGGAATGCTCCGGCTACTGTCGGAATCGACTACAAAAAGGGACATACTTCCGACAATTACGACCCGAAGGATATTCAACTCTACTTTGCTGGCGAAGGACTCGTGCTGGGGATGATTTTTTTTATTCATCGCGAACGTAATCGTGTAGCTTAGGATGCAGAGAATAAAGTATGCGCAAAATGGAACGTTGGACCCGCCCAGGCAAATTTTCCCCTTGTTTTAACCATTGGAAAAGGCCGTTTCAATTGGCTAAAGGTGGTTGTCTGGAACTGTGTAATGGACGAAAAGTTGTTCGAAAGTTAGTTAAAAGTGAAGTAGTATAACCTCGGTCATGTATCCTATATATATATAAAGTATCATGTATCCTATATATATAAATGATCATAAATAACAGAATCTAAATATATCTTTGCGTGTACGCAATAGGAATCTCTTATATAGATGATCATAAATAACAGAATCTAAATATATCTTTGCGTGTACGCAATAGGAATCTATTTAAAGTGCACATATATTAATACAATTATATGAATCCATATACATATGTATAAACAAATCAGGTAGCCTATAATCAATTTGTTACCTTTTATCTTACCAATATCTGCAGGTATTTATGAGTTAGTATATGAATTAATGAATCAGATATATAACATTTAGCATAAAAATCAACGAATCAATCAGCATAACATTAATAATGTTATCAATTCATATATGAAATTTTTTATCAGTTAAAATATGATTTTTATCATGTTAATCTTCATTCTATGCAATTATCAGAGTACATTAGTATTTTCTGTAGCATAAGTATCTTAAAGAGATGAAGTGAAAAACTGTATCATTATATATCATGTGATCACTATTATTTACCATATCATTGTTTTATATTTTATTACTTGAATCAATTCATGTACACCATGATTTTTTTAATTTACTTATATATATATATTCACATAGTGTCTGTATCACACTCCTATAAGTCAAATGCAAGTCAAGTTTGAGTAATATTCAGTAGTTGGTTTTGGTAGCTGACCGAGCTAATGTAAGTGTTTACATAATAAAAATATGGAATGTTAGTCCATATATATAAAAGTCTAAAACTAAAGAGGTCAACCAGATTGCTTGCAGGAATGTGATCAGACTAGAGACGCTAAAGATGACGTATACAATAAATATGTAAGCTAAGATAACATGCCGTCACCTGTAGTCATTCAATTGTTATAAACATTAGTCCAAGCTCCCTGCTTGAGACAACTACCCCGACCTATTATTCAAACGGCCTACGTGATCTGTAGCGTGTCTCATTCGATTGTGTGTTCGTATGAAACTATGTCATCTGATAGTATGTTCATATGTTCGAACTACTGTCTGTTCCTTCATAACTTGTAACAGAGATGGTAGAAACGGGCTAAAGGAGAGTTAGCTATCGTCATTAGAAGACCTGTACCTCTTTACCTAAGCTTTATCCATGTAGAGGAATAGGATTAGCCATCATCATTGGCAGAAGCGATCAAGCTATCGTTATTAGAAGACTTGTACAATCATACCTGATCTTCACCATGCTAAACTTCAGAAGAAATTATATCTATTTTTACTTATGTTTTTCTACAAGAACCTCACCGAACCATGAGTTTAACACATCGTCGTAAAGATAATACCGACTTCGTAAGTGATCTACAAAACCCCAGACACTCCCATTGAAGATGGAAGTGCAATACCAACCGACTTAGCGTATAGATTATCGCTAGTCTAACATTACCTCATAGGGCGCCTTATCATACAAGGCACTAGCCCTAATACATATACGTAAGCGTTCATAAATCGTACTGAATGTTTCTTTCATTTACCTACACACACCCTGAGCCATTCATAAGTAAATCCCACCTATTACATTTCTAGAACAAGAGCAGTCGTCCTCTCCAATACTTTTATGCTTTCCACCACTGTCTTCTCACTTAACACATCCTGAGTGATCACTTTTCGTCTCTCAATAGTTCTTAATCCTCAAAGCGCTCTGATCGATCCTTCCACTTAAGCCAACCTTCTAACCACTTATAAATATTATCAGGTTTCTCAACCATTCAGTTATTCCTGCGTCACAAATACCGCGTATGCGGTTATTTAATTCAAACCCTTAAGCTTTCTTCCATTTGTGATCGCTTCAGTGTTCATATAATAAGTATCATCCATAAACATTCTAAATCTCTCTCTAATATTTTGCAGTTACCTTGTTGTCGCTTTAGCCTCGCCTATTCTGTGACACAACTCTTGCCACATCGGATCATTAGGCTTTCTGTTATTTACAATCTCTAATGGCCATTCTCACGCCATCAGCTTTAACATTCATTGCTTTTATGTAATAAAAATACACAATTATTTAAATGAACTGCATTGTTATGCAGGTGACAAAACGAACTTTTCGAACACTTGAACGCTGTTCCTCCTCAGTGTGTACGTGAAAAAAAGGTAAAAAAAAAAAAATATAAACACTGAGTAGGTAGAAAATCTTTGTTATATCTTTTGCATGTTAATGCAAGTAATTTTTATGATTGTGGATTTTCATTAATGAACAGAGTATCACGACATTGTGAATATTTTTAGGTATTCAATGCTTCATCCTCCTGGGTTCTATTCACCCACTCGTTTAATATATGGAATCTTAGTTGTTTCGAAACGTCTAAATATGGTTCAAAATGCCCCACAGAATCCTGGCCGTCCTAAAGGAACCTCCCCCCCCCCCCCCCCCCCCCCCCCGCCCCCCCCCCCCCCCCCCCCCCCCTCTTCCTCCTCCTCCCCCATACCCCAACCGCCCCACCATCCCTTACCTTCGCGAAGGAAGTTCTGGTGTGATAATCTTAACTGAAAAAAATAATTCGTGTCATGATGACGGTTTACATTTAGGCTATGCGTGGAAAATCGTGGTCATTTGCTTAGAGAAAAGTTATTTATAAAAATTTCTAAAGTTCCTCTGTATAAATTGCCGTATGATCGATAACACTATAATGAAATTGACTGTCATCGTCAGTGAACTACGAAACTCGTTCAGAGCGAAAAGAAAAACTAATGTAAAAGCGTTAAATGTCAAGGTTCTTCGTAACAATACCTGTGGCTCATTGAAATCGGTTAACTATATACTATATTGCCTTCGGGTTTGAACAAAATTAGTTCATTTTTATTGGAAATGTGATACTCAGTGATATATAAAATAGCTTCATACGCCCACAAGTAAGTTTGTAATTTGTACTCGTTTTGTTGGCATTAATAGGATCAATGACGAGAGAGAGAGAGAGAGAGAGAGAGAGAGAGAGAGAATTACCATAAAGTAAGAGTTAAATGGCAACAAACGTTACGTGAGCAAAGGAGATACTGCATTCCATTTTTAATTGATGACATTAGCAAAAGCAATATGTTAGTTGATTAATGTGTAACGGCTTGGAAAGCTTGCAATATTACAATGCAATGTAAATCGAAGATAATTGGAGGATAGCCAGCTTGATACAAACACACCCAAACTCACTTGCATGTGCTTACGCACACGTACATAAAAACATACATACAGTTAAAGACAATATGTAGCTGCTTTGTAACTATACTTGTGTGTGTTGTACCTGTGTGTACCAGATTAGTACACAGAAAAACTGCAATTTATCAAATTAGGTCCATAACTAGAATTACTTGTTAATATTTGGATTTGTCTTGTTTGTCAACCTCAACTCCTTTTTTTTTTTTTTTTCCTGAAAGCGCAGCACTCGGTCCTTGAATGTTCCATGCCTGGGGACTTGGGAACTTGCGTTCTGTGTGAGTGCCACTGGAGAGGGTAGCTGTATTATCAGCAGCGTTCTTGGAGTGTCTATTTCAATGGGACAAGCGGCGCTTTAAATAATATTTGGGGCTTGTGTTTGTGAGTGTATAAAATCACTGCTGCATGAGTGACAGAATTAGATTTGAAAAAAAAAGACATGTAAATGTAAAATTATATATATATATATATATATATATATATATGATATATATATATATATATATATATATATATAAATATATATATATATATATATATATATATATATATCTATATATATGTATGTATGTATTTTTATTTTATCACACTGAGTGTTATAATTACCGTAGAAAATATCATGTTATTTTGATATATATTATCAAAGACAAATGTTCAAAACATGTAGCTAAGTTTTGCATTTGCGAGTATGAATGAAAATCATATAATGCCTTTTAGAAGTTTAACACACATCTGCATGTTGATGCTAAGTATCACCTTTTCACTCCTATGTGTTCCAGAGTTGGTAATGTACGTTGTTATTTGAAGATTAAATGAAGCAACAACAAAAAAATTAAAAAAAGTAATTAAAAAAGAAGTTCCCGATGCGAAAGGAAAAGTAATTCATTGCCATGAAACGCCAGAAGGGGAAGATAATATAAATAGATTCCATGAGAAAAATATAACAGTGATATTTATATATTTGTTCTTTATATAATTTTAAATTTTTCAATTTAAAAAAGGATTTGTTCCAGTTAATTAAGCATAATTAAACATGACCATTTTACTCGCAGGCGAACACATTGATTATGTTAAGATAATTTACGGCTGCCAGTGTTTCCATGGCGGTGCATTAGTTATTCATTATGAGAATCATCGGTAATAATAAGAAAAGATAATTGGTTTTTATGGTTCATCCGGGAATGAATTGAAGCTATTTGTAATTAAAATCGAATCTCTGAGCCAAATTGAATGTTGGGAAAACTTTCTTTCTCGTGAAAGTTTTCGAAAAATTCAGATTATTTTTATATTTTCCTTTACTCCGTGGGGATTCAATGGTGCTTCCAGTGTACCTCACGCAGTACACTGTACGCATTAATTAAGGTTCTCTGCAGCGTCCCTTCTTCCCCTAGCCGCAACCCATTTCTTTCCTTTTACTGTACCCCCATTCATATTCGCTTTCTGGCATCTTACTTTCAGCCCTTCTCCTAATTATTGTTTCGACATTATGTTCAGCGCCGAATGAACTCATATGTCCAAGGAATTTAAGCCAAAGGCTTAAATTCCTTATTCCAATTCCAACATTTTCATTATAGCAGGGGACCATTATACGATAAAACTCTTGCCATCAGCCATATGGGAATAAATTAGTCTCCTTGGTATGGTATTAGCGTTCCACCTCGGTGGTCGCGGGTTCGATTCTCGGCCATTCCATTGAGGAGTGAGAGATGTGTATTTCTGGTGATGGAAGTTCACTCTCGACGTGGTTCGGAAGTCATGTAAGGCCGTTGGTCCCGTTGCTGAATAACCACTGGTTCCATGCAACGTAAAAGCACCATACAAACAAAAACAAACAAATAAAGGACGATATACTTTTAATTGTATCAGAGTACTTGAGTGCCAGAACAAAGATTATCAGAAGCAAATTACACATATAATACTCTAGACAGCCCGGGTGTCCGACATTGCTAGCCATGTTTATGTCACCGTTAATAGTTTAAACTTTAAACCTAGTCTAAAAGAAATTTCCAAATCATTTTTACCTTGATCTATTTTCCGATTTCTGTCACTTAAATGCTTTTTCACATAATACATTTACATATTTTTTTCTTAAACTACAGATCACAGTAACACATGAAAAGGAAAATGATTGCAGTAGTCAGTATACAAAATATAAAAAGTAAGTTATGGAAACAGACTTTTCTTTGAATAAGGGAAAATGTGGCAAAGACGTTAAGATTTCAGTCTGAAAATAAAACAGTTATAGGGAATCATCTGTATGGAAGTAACTCATACTAAAGTTGTGAATTAAAGGCATAAAAACATATTTCATTGGAACAAGAATTTCTGTAGTTTGCCGACGTTATAATGTATAGTTGTAATAGTAGTCATATTATTTGAAATCACGATTATGTTAGTGGATTTATAAGGATTAAATCTACAATTAAAACTTCATCAAAATAATAGTGATGTATATATATTTATATTATACACATACACATATATAATATATAAATATATATATATATATATATATATATATATATATATATATATATATATATATATATATATATATATATGTGTGTGTGTGTGTGTGTGTGTCTGTGTCTGTGTGTGTGATATATTATAATAATTATATATTATACTATATATATATATATATATATATATATATATATATTATATATATATATATATATATATATTATATATATATAATATATATATATATATATATATATATGTAAACTGAGAAGAAAAGCTGGGTAGAGTAACGTTAAGCCTCCATGTTTCAAGTCAGAACGCGAAAGGGAAGTTTTTATGCAAATGCTATCGAATAATCTTTATTTTTTTTTTTTAGAAAAGTCAAGTGAAACGAATCCCTGTCAGTCCTCCTGACATTTTTGCAATCATTTTCCTTTTCATGTGTCAACGTGATCTGTATTTGAAGAAAAAATATGTAAATGTAATATGTGAAAAAGCGGTTAAGTGAAAGAAATCAGGAAATAGATCAAGGAAGAAATATTTTGGAAATTTTTTATATGGTTAGTGCTGAGCTAAGATATGGATACTTGGCAGTATTATCCTGCCGTATCAATGCAATTTATTCAGCTTGTGTTATGGGTTAATGTTCTTTTATTTCATAACCAGTATCAAGGTATTACCAAACTGGTGTTTTACTTAATACGAAAGCTAAACCAAACACGGTTTTTAGTAAATAACAAGCTTATTGGCGCTAGCTACGTGTGCTGGAACCCGGCGCTGCTGTCTTCCCTACCCTCCTGATCCCCTACCTATCCGCTTCACTCGGGGCGGACAAACAGGTTTGCAGGAGGATGGTGGATGTCTCCCCTACCCTGCTGTCACCCGAGGACAAACAAGATCTACTTGAGTTTTATTATATTCGGTAATTAACATACATTATCTATATAAAGGTAAGAAACATTAAGCCACATATCGTTTAATATCCAGTTCACCAAACCTTTGGAATAACTTGGCTCCGAGGGGAATTATTAATGATGAATGCTTCTTCGCCAAGCAGGAGCAAGTCGGCTAAAGTCACTGTTCTTTGACGTTTCTAAACTAGGCCACGGTACGAATCCTGGTCAGCGCAGAGATATTTGTCATTTATAATTCGCATCTGCCGTAAGTTATTCCAAAGGTATAGTGAATTCGATATCAGATGATGTCTTTTGTACTATAGTTTTAACAATACAGCGTAAGAAAAGCAGGATTTGAAAATCCCGGACACTTGGTCGAAAGATATATTGACCGTATAGGATGCTTGTCCATTTACCTTTTTTTTTTTAATTTTGATGATGTGGGGCGGGGGAAACAATTCAGGGCTATTTCTAAATGATTATTTTATATATATATATATAATATATATATATATATATATATATATATATATATATATATATATATGTATATATATATATATATATATATATATATATATATATATATATATATATATATATATATATATATATATATAATGGTCAGATATTCATCCAGCCTAGTTTTCACTCTATAGTGAGGTTCCGTTCGGCTGTCAATATTGGTCGTGCACCGGAGTAATTGGGTTTGCTTCGAAAACCCAAAACATCAGTAACAATGATTGTCATCAGTATTTTACCACATTTAGCCGAAATGATTCTCGACACATATTTGATTGGTGTTGTCACAGGGGATTGAAAGAACGAATCGATTCCTTTGAATGTGAGCCTTAAAATGTAGTCATCAGGAGACAAACATTCATTATAAATGAATGTCCTAAAGAGAAAGTCCTAATGAAAATGTCCTAAAGAGAATGTTCTAATGAAAATGTCCTGAAGAAACCTGTTCATAGTTCGGTTGATAATTGAGATGTGTATAAAATGATACTATTGGTTGCTGCAGCAACGCAAAATAAATTTTTCTCTAAATAAATGTCATGATATTCAGACTTAATTGTCCACAACACAAATGTATAGATAAGCAAATGAGATCATTTTCTTTCCATGGAATTGTAAAGGCTAGAAAAGTAGGAGAAACATCCGTGTGAGGGGAGGAAAGTCCTTCATAAACAGAGTGGAGGGTAAATATGCCATGAATAAAAGATAAGGGAAGATGAAAATGCTTTCTCGTCTTTCATCTGTTTTATCAACCACTTTCGAGATTCACTTTTCCCTCGCTTGAATTTTAGACTGGGGAGTGCATTTCATTCAGTGTCGTTTGATTTCATATTTTATTTTATTTTTCGTATTTGATTTTGGTCATTTTTATTTTTTTTTATTTTAACTGAATTGTGCTCTTTTTGTTTTATGCGAGTTGACCTCTTGCACCACTCGTACTATAAATATCTAATTTATTTTGTTTATTATTATTATCACTTTTTTTTCCGCGGTCGAAGACATCTTTGTAGGGTCTTTGATGAATATCCGTATTTTGATACGCAGGTACCGTGCATAAAACAGAGAGAGAGAGAGAGAGAGAGAGAGAGAGAGAGAGAGAGAGAGAGAGAGAGAGAAATTCCTCTGTTTTCGCTATCGCACCAACTTCCTTAATGTAAAGCGGGTCAGTTATCTCTGCTTCCAGTAATTGCATTTGGCAAGCAATGCTTCCTCCCTACATATCAAGAACTCTTGATACACTGGACTCCAAACGATTTGGGTAACCGTTAAGAGTTACCAACCTGTTTTTGAGTTTTACCTTTTTTTTCTCTTTTCAGATTCGTCATTGATATCTGTTTAAAGAGAGAGACTGAATATGATCGTACTTACTGTGAAATGAATAAATGCTTTTCATGTTACGTCGGTGAAATATGCTTGATAGAAACAAAGTAAGATGTCCTTATAATTAATTTTTTTTACCACATTAATCCTTTGAAGTCGATCCTTCTGTCAGAGATAGGTTGTTATTCATTCATATTATTCTTTGTCTTCAGCTTTGCCTATTTCCGTACGTGGTCGATGTTTCATATTAGCCTTCTCCACCTTCCTCTGTCCAATGTTGTTTTTCCTTATTAGCTGTTATGTTGTTAATATTGAATTGTCCAACTCATAAGGCCAACTCCACCTCTCTGTTATGGCTGTACGTAAACGGGCCATAAAAGAGTTTGATTTTTAGAAGAATATCCATAATAATGCAGATAGTACCGTTCTCCTAATCTGCATGTTTAAAAGACTGGATATCATTATTGGAATATCTTTGTTTGAATTCGTAGAATTCCCTGTAGGTGGTGGTTCACTTAGAGCTCGGAGTCAGGATTCTAGATACCTGAAGAGCTTAATGACTATTCAAAATTGGTGAGATAGGTTCCCCTTTAATTGAACCCAGAACGAATAATATATATTTGCTCTCTTATCCCTTTACTAGGTCATTGCATCTCCGGAGAAACTAGTGTCAATACTGTAGAATGTTTTTAAATAGAATAGAACATTCGACCACAATTTACCTCTCACCATAAGGAGCTTCGGAACATTCATAGATTACCTGGATTCGAAAGAAAACTTTGAAACGCTTTAAATACTGTAATACCTCCCTCCCTCTCTCTCTCTCACTCTCATTGATGCATATGTATGTATGTATATATATATATATATATATATATATATATATATATATATATATATATATATATATATATATATATATATATATATATATATACATATATATATATATATATATATATATATATATATATATATATATATAAATATATATATATATATATATATATATATATATATATATATATATATATATATATATATATATATATATATATATATATATATATATATATATATATATATATATATATATATATATATATATATATATATATATATATATATATATATATATAATAATATATCAATATATATACACACACACACACATATATATATATATATATATATATATATATATATATATATTATATATATATATATATATATATATATATATATATATATATATATCTCGCTACCAATGTCCTTTAATATTTAGTTCACTCTAACCTCGGAATTAAATATATTTTTATATTAGGCTTAATGGAAGGGGAATTTTATTAGGCGATAATAGAATTGTCGGCGCCTAGGCGCAAAACCCAGGACACCATACAATTCCAGGACGTCAGTGAAAGCTATTTACCCACTCCACCCCACCACCGCAAGAGGCTATAAGTGTATGCCGTTTCTCACCCTCAAATACCTTTCACGCTCAGGTATTTCCTGATTTGGAGCCAGCATTAACCCACCTCGACCTCAGTAGTGTTGTAGTGCTTATGACAGCACGTAGCCATTATATAAGTCATATCATATTACCGTCATTCTTGTGCATACATCGAGCTACGAATGTCCTTTAATATCTAATTCACTCTACCTTGGAATTGATATATTTTCATATATGCTTAACCGAAGGGAAATTCTATTAGGCGATAATAGAATTGTCGGCGCCCGGGCGCAAACCCAGGACACCATACAAACCCAGGACATCAGTGAAGCTATTTACCCACTCCACCACCACAAGAGGCTAGAAGTTTATGCCGTCTCTCATCCTCAAATACCTTTCGCGCTCAGGTATTTGCTGATTTGGAGCCAGCATTAACCCACCTCGACCTCGGTAGTGTTGTAGTGATTATGACAGCACGTAGCCATTATATAAGTCATATCACATTACCGTGATTCGTGTACATACATCGAGCTACAAATGTCCTTTAATATCTAATTCACTCTACCTTGGAATTGATATATTTTCATATTTGCTTAACCAAAGGAAAATTCTATTAGGCGATAATAAAATTGTCGGCGCCCGGGCGCAAACCCAGGACACCATACAAACCCAGGCCGTCAGTGAAGCTATTTACCCACTCCACCACCGCAAGAGGCTATAAGTTTATGTCGTCTCTCACCCTCAAATACCTTTTGCGCTCAGGTATTTGCTGATTTGGAGCCAGCATTAACCCACCTCGACCTCGGTAGTGTTGTAGTGCTTATGACAGCATGTAGCCATTATATTAGTCATATCACATTACCGTGATTCTTGTACATACATCGAGCTACAAATGTCCTTTAATATCTAATTCACTCTACCTTGGAATTTATATATTTTCATATATGCTTAACCGAAGGGAAATTCTATTAGGCGATAATAGAATTGTCGGCGCCCGGGCGCAAACCCAGGACACCATACAAACCCAGGACGTCATTGAAGCTATTTACCCACTCCACCACCGCAAGAGGCTATAAGTTTATGCCGTCTCTCACCCTCAAATACCTTTCGCGCTCAGGTATTTGCTGATTTGGAGCCAGCATTAACCCACCTCGACCTCGGTAGTGTTGTAGTGCTTATGACAGCACATAGCCATTATATAAGTCATATCACATTACCGTGATTCATGTACATACATCGAGCTACAATTGTCCTTTAATATATAATTCACTCTACCTCGGAATTAAATATTTTCATATATGCTTAACCAAAGGGGAATTTTATTAGGCGATACTAGAATTGTCGGAGCCCGGGCGTGAACCCAGGACACCATACAAATCCAGGACGTCATTGATGCTATTTACCCACTCCACCACAGCAAGAGGCTATAAGTTTATGCCGTCTCTCACCCTCAAATACCTTTCGCACTCAGGTATTTGCTGATTTGGAGCCAGCATTAACCCACCTCGACCTCGGTAGTGTTGTAGTGCTTATGACAGCACGTAGCCATTATATAAGTCATATCACATTACCGTGATTCGTGTACATACATCGAGCTACAAATGTCCTTTAATATCTAATTCACTCTACCTTGGAATTAATATATTTTCATATATGCTTAACCGAAGGGGAATTTTATTAGGCGATAATAGAATTGTTGGCGCCGAGGCGCGAACCCAGGACACCATATAAATCCAGGACGTCATAAGCACTACAACACTACCGAGGTCGAGGTGGGTTAATGCTGGCTCCAAATCAGCGAATACCTGAGCGAGAAAGGTATTTGAGGGTGAGAGACGGCATAAACTTATAGCCTCTTGCGGAGTGGGTAAATAGCTTCACTGACGTCCTGGATTTATATGGTGTCCTGGGTTCGCAAGTGGGCGCTGACAATTCTATTATCGGCTAATAAAATTCCCCTTTGGTTAAGCATATATGAAAATATATTAATTCCGAGGTAGAGTGAATTAGATATTAAAGGACATTTGTAGGTCGATGTATGTACATGAATCACGGTAATGTGATATGGCTTATATATATATATATATATATATATATATATATATATATATATATATATATATATATATATATATATATATTACATATATATATATATATACATATATATATATATATATATATATATATATATATATATATATATATATATATATATATATATATATATGTATATATATATATATATATATATATATATATATATATATATATATATATATATATATATATATATATATATATATATATATATATATATATATATATATATATATATAATATATATATATATATATATATATATATATATATATATATATATATACATATATATATATATATATATATATATACTATATATATATATACATATATAATATATATATATATATATATTACTCAACACACACTCACACTATAGGACCATTACAGAAATCTAATATTCTTACAATCCCAAAAATAAAAAAAATAAATAAACAAAAATAAAACATAAAAAATGCGTCCCTGGGAACCCGGACGAACAAGAATAAACGATGCCGAAGTTGAAACGCCGATTCCATTTCCTCCTCCTCTCGCTTATTGTTTTATCACGGGCAGCTGGAGCATAAAGTTTACCTCCCGGTAAATGAGATATGTCAACAATGCTGGCTCCAAATCAGCGAATACCTGAGCGAGAAAGGTATTTGAGGGTGAGAGACGGCATAAACTTATAGCCTCTTGCGGAGTGGGTAAATAGCTTCACTGACGTCCTGGATTTATATGGTGTCCTGGGTTCGCAAGCGGGCGCTGACAATTCTATTATCGGCTAATAAAATTCCCCTTTGGTTAAGCATATATGAAAATATATTAATTCCGAGTAGAGTGAATTAGATATTAAAGGACATTTGTAGGTCGATGTATGTACATGAATCACGGTAATGTGATATGGCTTATATATATATATATATATATATATATATATATATATATATATATATATATATATATATATATATATATATAATATACATATATATATATATATATATATATATATATATATATATATATATATATATATATATATATATATATATATATATATATATGTATATATATATATATATATATATATATATATATATATATATATATATATATATATATATATATATATATATATATATATATATATATATATATATATATATATATATATATATATATACATATATATATATATATATTACTCAAACACACACTCACACTATAGGACCATTACAGAAATCTAATATTAAATCCAAAAATAAAAAATAAATAAATAAAAATAAAACATAAAAAATGCGTCCCTGGGAACCCGGACGAACAAGAACAAACGAGGCCGGAGTTGAAACGCCGATTCCATTTCCTCCTCCTCTCGCTTATTGTTTTATCACGGGCAGCTGGAGCATAAAGTTTACCTCCCGGTAAATGAGATATGTCAACAATGAGTTAGCTCCGCCGCCGTGGAAGCGCCCAAAAGAGTAAACGTTTTGAAAAGAATTACTACAACTCGTTACAACCGCAGTGCCCAGATGAGATTTATCGCCGCCAATGATTGGCCTCGTCATCTCGGCCACTGGGAAAGTTGTGTACGGGTTATTATTAGGAATAGATTGTGACATGCTTGTAAATTTTAACAAGGTAGGGTTATTCTTTAAATCCAGTTGTTTTTAGAGGTTTAAGGCTAAATTAAAACTTGAAATCGTAGATCTTTTTTTATATAAATTCTTCATTTTCAGGAGTTTAGTTACGTTGAGGCGTATGAGAAACATCTTACATAATTTAAGATAGAGGATTTTTAGAACTACAGTCATTTTTTCAAGAGTTTAAAACTATGTTATATAAATGTAATAAGATTTGAAATTGTAGATTATTAAAACCTCAGCAATAAATAGGAAAAATTTGCAGAACTCAAAATTCGTAGATTTTAATTGATTCAGCTTTTTCAGGACTGGAAACGTACATTAAGGAATAGGAAAACTTGTTTTAAAATTTAAGATGAAGGATTTTTGTAAATCTGACTATTTTCAATAGTTAAAAGCTACATTAAGGAATGGAATAAACATGTTACAAATTTTGCAATCGTGGATTTGTATAATCCAGTTGTATTTAACAGTTTAAAGCTACACTAAGAAATGCAAAAAAAAAAATGATAAGTTTTGACATCGTGGCTTTTTATAATCCAGTTATTTTCAAAAGTTAAAAGCTACATTAAGGAATAAAAAAATATGGTATAAAATTAAAAGGCTACATTTGTATAAATCCAGCTTTTTCGGTAATTTAAAGCTACATTAATGAATGGAAAAATTTGAAGATGTAGATTTACATAAATCCAGTGTTTTTTGGGTATAATGCAGTTTTAGAATAAGAAAAAATTCACGTTAGAAAATTTAAAGTATACCTTTGTGAATCCATTTTTTTCCAGCAGTTCAGAGCTACAGTAAGTAACAGAAAAAAAAGTGTTTTAGAACTTAAAGCAGAAAATTGTTATCTATCCGACTATTTTCAGTTGTTTAAATCCACATCAAGGCATAGAAAGATACCTGTTATAAAATGGAGAAGTTTAATACATAACCCTTCATCAGAATGCCTTATGTAATCAATGTTTATATTTACGTCACGAAAGCTTTATAAGAACTCATAATGAAAACAGTTAAAACCATATATATCTATCTTATTTTGAATTTTCGAGCTTACCTAACGTATTTTATTACTAAAAGAACTTCACCGTAAGTATTAAGTCAATACAAAATTTTTATTTCGCTAGTAAGGCGCCCTAAAGGGGATGACTTGCGAAGCTTCAAGTTAAACCGTCGAAGGTTTAACATCTTTTATTTGTGAATTGATGATATTTTAAAAATAAATCTTATATGGGATGAAATTTAAAGATGTAAGGTTTTACACCCGAAAGAATTTTTCTTTTATCTTCGATACTTTTGGAGGTATTAGCATTTGAATAGCATTAGGGACTAATGTAATAATTAAAGCATTTAAATGTGAGTTTATGGTATTTTAGAAAAATAAATCTTATATTGGATGAAATTTAAAGATTTGGTGTTATCTGCCTAAAGAACTTTTCTTTTATCTTCAATACTTTTGGAGATATTAGCATTTGAATAGCATTAGGGACTAATGCAATAAATAAAATAAAATCATTTAAAGGTGAATTTATTTTATATTTTAAAAAATAAATCTTATAGGATTGAAATTTAAAGATGTAAGGTTTTATCATCCGAAAGACTTAACTTCGCTCGTAACCAGAGAGGATATATATATACATTTTTTTCAGAAACCGAACTCCTCAACATAATACCAATTAATGACTTTTTTTTTTTTGCTTATAAGTATTTGCTTACAGTACCTAAACAGTGTCTTATGATTTTTTCTCTTAAACATCTCGCCAGGAACAAAAAAAATATAGTTACACAAACTCATTAAAACTAACGACTTGGCTGCGAAATCTCTTCATGAACTACTGATTGAGTTCATGGCCGCTCATCAAGAGATATTGATTTGGTTATGGTTACTCATTAAGAATGATTATCTGTGCCACGGCAACTCATTGATAATGATTTTCTTGTGTTGTTGTGACACTGATAAACAATTCTCTTATTGGAAATAATGTTCATTGCAGCCCCTTACTTCCTTTTCCATTGTTCCCTTTATACTTTTATACGTTTTTTCCAAAAGTCTATTGAACGGGCAGTACTTAGCTGTACTTTATAAGTTAACAATATTAAGTAGCGTTTTTCGCTCTGCCTTTGGTAGAACCTTCCTTGCAATTCTTGAACTCTTTTGGTATTCCCTAGGATCTTATGAACATTCTTTATGGAAAAAATTTTAACTTAATCGACAATATATAATAAAAATAATTATAAGCAAAAACAAATACTTAGGGCCAGCCCTGTGAGAGCTGATATTCGGTTCAGGGGTCTGGTAAAACTATTATATTTTAATAATAATGATTGATCTTAATGTATATTTTCTGTCAGGAATCTTGCTGACATAAAGAGGCAGAAGTAGGCACTGTCTCTGTCTCAAGTTTTCTAGTAGAGGTAAAATCATTCTATACACCAGTCTCACATTTACTTTTTATATCAACGATAAATATTTTGTTTGACAGACAGCCAGATAAAGATAGATCCCGTCAGCTAAAACGCACCGCCCTCCCTGTGGACGCAGGTTCCAGACCCAAAATAACAAATCTTTTCCTGGTCAACGTCCTCCTAACAGAAGGTGGTGTCCTTTCGTCTCAGGCCACCTTGCCACCACTTATTCATCTTAGGTCACTCGTGTGCCTTATCGGCGTCAGAATGCTATTACAATATTTAGCAATCCACTTAAGTTTATTTTAATGTCTCTCATTTTTCCCAAGTTTATTTTAATGTCCTTTCTTTTTCCCTCTTTGGGGAGTAGTGCCGCCAGTGAACCTCATGTGATGCACTGTAGGGATTAATTAAGGGTCCTTGCACCCTCCCTTCAGCCCTTAGCCTCGACCTCTTTCATTCTTTTAACTGTACGTCCGTTCACATTCTCTTCCATCTAACTTTCCATCTTCTCTAGCAGCTATTTTATAGTGAAACTGCGAGGTCTTCCTTCTGTTGGGTCTTCCTGCCGTTTCGCCTTTCAAAGCTTCTTGCTGCTAGCTTCCCTTTCAGTTCTGAATGACTTCATAGGTCCCAGCCTTTGGCCTAAATTCTATATTCATTCTGTTCTAATCTTTTCTTCTTTTTCTTCTTTCCCATATACATTTTCAACGAAGGCTACTCATGTTTTACTTGTGTGTTTACCTGCAGACAGGTGTCTAATGGTAATGGTGTGGTTGATGATAATAGCTATGTCACCAGACAGCTTTTGTCTGCTCTCGAAAGGTCAGTTTCGTGCGATATCAAAATAGAGCTTTTCCGCTTTGGTATTTCAATAACATCAACCATTAGCTTTACTGTACCTTAATGATGCTGGGACCCAAAAGGCTTGACTGACATGCATTTGTACATGCCTCTTTAAATGTTAACATAAATATCCCCAAAACATCATTAATAGAGAATTTAGGGAATACATTTATCAATAAATAAATGAATATATAATTTAAAATAAATACTAATGAATATTACATTTGCATGTACACAATATATATTATATATATATATATATATATATATATATATATATATATATTATATATATATAATTATATATTATACAACGCATTAAGCTACAAATATCTTTTAATATCCAATTCGCTCTATCTCGGAATTAGTATATTTTCATATATTTTAACCGAAGGGGAATTTTACAGTTTATAATAATTTCGTACTCTCGGTGGATCGAACCAGCGCACAAAGGAGAAATCAGGACTTCAGTGACACTACCGACCAGGCCAACAAGCCAACAAGGGACAAGTAAGGTAGAGCTATTGGATATTAAATGACATTTGTAGCTTAATGCATGTATATGAAACTTGGTGATGTGATAATTTCATTATATATATATATATATATATATATATATATATATATATATATATATATATATATATATATGTATATATATATATATATATATATATATTTAAATAGATATAATCTATATATATATATATATATATATATATATATATATATATATATATTATATATATATATATATTGGTAAATGTCTCTTATTGCATTTTACATAATCACTTAGCTTAACATGAGGACTTTTTTCTTTGCAACCAAAACCAATCTGTTTCTCCTAAAATGAAACTATTTCCCGTATGGAGTGTTCTATTTGGAGTTGTTGATCCTCTTCTAAAAAATACTCATTGAAATAAGAAGCTAGTCTCCAATAACGGCGCTTATTTTAGGAAATCTTTTGTAAGGCACAAAATGTCACGTACTCTCTCTCTCTCTCTCTCTCTCTCTCTCTCTCTCTCTCTCTCTCTCTCTCTCTCTCTCAAAGGTGAAATTCCAGCAACCCTAAACCCATTGAAAACATCAGAATAAGTGACAGCTAAAGATAAAGCCCAGGAAACATTACCAGGAATTCCACAGATGGGCATACTTGATCCTGGATTACAAGTCATCCACGAATCACATACCCTGTTAACACATTTCTTCAGATGTCTATAAACACTAAAATCCAGGGGCTGCAACTTGTGAGAGCAATTTGTAGGAATTGATAGGACACTAATCTCATTAGCCTTCCAAAAATCCAGAAACAAAACGTAAATTAAATAAAAAAAAAAATAGGCTTACTATTGTTATCAAATAACGTGAGGCAAGTCTGCACATGCGCCAACTTGCCCCACTTGTTTTGAGCCAACTTGCCCCATCCTTACCATTTCGTACAAAAACACTTACTAGTCCATACCAAGAAGCCTTGAATTAATAATTTTAATGGTATAGAATCTTTAAACCATAAGGAAAACTATGATATAAAGGAAAAATAATCTTTCATGAATGCATAGATGTTGCAGCAAATAATAGAAAGATAAAAAAAATTTACTTACTACCATCAAAATAAAAATTTCTCATAAATTCGAGCTCCTACGTTCTATCTCTATACAATTTTGCTGGCAACTGAGGAATCACGTCGCAATTACACAGTATACGTATTAGAGTCATCTATTGGTAAACTTTAAAGTTATTTTGAGTAGCCAACTAGCCCCGGTCTCCCCTACCCTACCCTCCCGTTCTCTTACCTCCCCCCCCCTCACACTGTGAGGATGAAACAGTTTGCAAGGGGGGGGGGGGGATGGCTTCCCTACCCTCCCATTTCCATAATAAACAATAATGGAACTGGAGTAGAGCACAAACGCCAAATACCAAAATATCATATTACACCTTTCCTTTCGTACAAGTTTATCGTCCTTCCATTTTAATTTGTGTAATGAATTGGGGAATGCATGCCAGAAGTTACAATAGAAGAAAACCATCTGGCTTTCTTCCCCTTTGTGATATGTCTAGGATCGGTAAGTGAGAGAGAGAGAGAGAGAGAGAGAGAGTACATTTACATCAGTTAATCTGTAATTTAATATGGTAATAATGGGTAACAATAGCTGAATAATTCTAAACTTTCAACGGCAGAGGAGAGACTGGAGGAGTATTGTGAGACCATAACGCCAAAGAAAATGCCTCCTAAACAACGAATGAAGCTAAAGGTAATCACTGCTGTTAATTGTACGATGCTGGAATATAGAACAAAAGTATATTGCGTTTGAGCGTTGTGGAAATCACAAAATAACCGAGGAAATAGGACTGGGAACCACTGCTTTTCAACTCACACAGCAAATAACAGAAACAAGTCAGTACGCGTGGTACAAACAGGAAAAAAATTTTAATGAGAAAGCTAAATGCTTTGCTACAAAACGGAACGGAAATAAAACCGAGGACTGTGAGGTATAGCCACTTATATAAGTTCATGGATGTCTCCGGGCATAAAGTTAAATTCCAGCCAACCCCTTTCTGGACAACGGGTCTGTATGATGCGAAGACGGGCACACACCGAAATTTTCTACAGCAGAGTTTCGCACTCCCAGATACCTATCATCCAGAAAGGGGTGAAATGGAAATCTCTCTCAAAACCCGGACATCCATGAACTTATATGAGTGACTGTACAATGACTGATGCTGTCTGATGTGTAAGACCAGGGAGGAAGTAGGATGGAAAGGGTAGCTCTTGCAGTACCATGAAGACTGTGGAGTCGTATAAGACAGCTTAAAGTTCTTAGGCACCTGCCTGCGTTGGTTTGTTAAGTAAACTACAGAAATGGCTGTAATAGGAAGTAAATGTGATTTACGAATCACTGGGTAAGTAATGCAAGAGAGTACCTGGAAAACAGGAAATGGTACATGAAAAGAATTGTTATTGTGTTTGTGGACAGAGCAAATGCATCTCAGTGCGTCGTAATTTATTTACTTGCTCATTTTTTTCGGTGCGTAATTTCGCTGATATAGTACACAATACAAGACTAAAGTAGAGGAAAAGAATTATTGTAGTGTGTTTGTGTACAGAGTAAATACAACTCAGTGCGTCGTCATCTATTTACTTGCTTTTTGTCGATATGTAAGTTCTTTGATATAGCATGCAAGTCGAAAATCATTATAAATTAACCGTATTACTGATCACAAGACCTTACTACTGATAAAAAGAACTGAGAAGGAAACCTGAAGTATTCTTTGATCAATATCACTTTCCAATACACTTCTAAGGTATAAGAAACATTCTCAGTTTCTTTGAAGTTTTCCAAACATTCGATAATTGTGAGTAAAGGAGGGAATTTTTAGAAAAAGTAGATCATTTTCGCGGCAAAAACCCATTCACCCGATCAAAGGACTGAAGACTGAATCCGCGCTAATGATTTCATTCCTCCTTTGAGAAGCTCTTAATTGCTCAGTTTCATAAGGATCAAAAGTGTGTTTGCTCTAATAAAGGCTTCGTAAGATCTCGGCTTGACGAGTCTACTTTTGAAGAGGCTGTCTAAACCCTTTGAAGAAGGAGAAGAATTTTTACTAGGAGGTAAGATTGTCAATGACAAAGGTATTTCAACAAATAGCAAACTTTCACATATGCAACTTCATTCGAAAATGTTAAAAAGAAGAAAAAAAAGTTCCTCATAGCATGTTCGCTTCTAATGTACGGTGTAAGAAGGCCCAGAAAAGTAAATGTGTGTGTGTGTGTGTGTGTGTATGTGTGCCTCCATATCTGTGTAACTTCACATCCCCAGTACACATTCTTCGTTCAGATAACAAAGA
Organism: Macrobrachium nipponense; assembly: GCF_015104395.2. Classification (NCBI taxonomy): domain Eukaryota; kingdom Metazoa; phylum Arthropoda; class Malacostraca; order Decapoda; family Palaemonidae; genus Macrobrachium; species Macrobrachium nipponense. Next base: position 105,183,570 of record NC_061110.1, read on the forward strand.
TAATAAGATCTTTAGGCTCAATGCAAGTAAATAAATGAAACAGTTCGAAAGTTCACTTTGTGTCTTTTACTTCCTTCTTTTGGTCTAGAATTGAGTGTTTGCTAAATAATCTTTATCGGCTGTTAACTTTTATCTAGTAAATATGAATAAAGCGTTGAGGTGCCTAAATTAAGTCAACGTTTCACTGGTTCGTCCGGATCTGTCTGTCTGTCTGCCTGTCTGTCTGTCTGTCTGTCTTCGACATAGCAAGGCCATCCTTCAAACATTAATAATAATCGTCTTAAAGATGCTTGTTTCTGATATAAAGGCAAAATATTCTCCTCGCGGGTTAGGCGTTAAGGAATAATATACTACATGGGAATTAAACATAGTGTTCCAGGACTTCAACTCATCAAAAATGTACTCCATTATGTTATATAAATGTTTCTCTTTCATAATCGACAGATTTTCATACACATAAGAGTCGTCAAAGTCATACAAAATCACAGAATAAGCTCGATGCGTATCAAAGAGGAAATTTGAACTACGGAAAGGGAGCAAAAGGTGGGGAAGTTATTAATATTTTGCCTCGTACGTTGAGATATTGTTATATATTCCAGTTGACATTTGCCAGACGACAATTCATGCACTTAAGTAAATGTTCAATTTATCTAGGATCCTTGTATCGTCTACAAAGAGAAAATATTAAAAGGATAATGAGTCGAGTTGAGCGCTGAACTGGAAATTGACAGTAAAAGGTTTGAAAGGCGTAACTGGAGGATAACCTCGCAGTTGCACTATGAATCAAGTGTTAGGAAAGGGTGGAAGGTAAGATGAAGAAAGAGTATATGAAAGGAGGTACAGTAAAAGGAAGGAAAGTGGTTGCAGCTAGGAGCCGAAGGCTCGCTGCAATGAATCTTAAGTAATGCTTACAGTGCACCGCATGAGGTCCACTGACGGAACTAACCCCTATGGGGAGAAAAAGGGTAATTATAAGACTTGCTATTCAATAGATTCATATGAAAATTTTGGTCTAATTGTGATTTTCATTATGGAACTGGTGGATGTTGTGGAAGAATATTGACACTCTCTCTCTCTCTCTCTCTCTCTCTCTCTCTCTCTCTCTCGTCTTCTCTCTCTCTCTCTCTCTCTCTCTCTCTCTAACAACCGCTGTCTCTGTGTGTCTTGTTTCTCCCTCTCTCGTTTTCTTCACCCAGTACATTTCGCCTTTAATGGGATTCACCTGGTGTTAGAATTCTTGAATCCGCTGCTGCTTCAAAGTGAGTTTCCTCTATTTATGTCGCAGGAAAATGCGATTCCCAGAAGCTAACTGATCCTCACCTTAGATATTTTCACGCGCCGAGCTTTGATAAATGGAACCCGTGATGAATATCGCGTCTATGCGAGCGTGTTATCAAGAAGCAGCTTAATGCGTTTTGTTTCACACCAGAGACGCAATTCGACGAAATGGACAGAATTTAGTGGATATTAGCGACATTTGTTGTCCATTATGTCTGTCGGATTTTAACGCAGGGAGATATGTCAGAAAACGGCGAGTTGTTGGTTTAAATTGCTTTTCCATTGTGTTGTCATCGTCGACGGGAATTACCGAGACTGTTTCTTTGAGCAGGTATTAGGTAATTTTACAAGTATACATAATACATGAATCTACGACACAGATAATGTTAGAGGAACACTGTAAGGAGAAGGAAAATATAGGAATGTAAATCTAACAGATTAAAAAAAATTATACAGCGAAAATAGAGGTGCTCAACGTTAACTAGAACTTGAAGACGATAACGAAATGAAAAATAGATTTGTTAACAATTTATTTGGATATCAAAAGGAATAGAGAGATAAATCAATGTGACATGAAACACTTCAACAATGCCTGTTACATAGCTAAATAACCGGAATAAATTAATGAATTATTGAATGCTTTTTATTTATTCGCTTATCTATAGTACGATTCATTCACACAATTCAGACTTATTTAATTTCTTTTGGATTTCCAAGTTCAAAATTTACTCAACTCTAAAACTGAATTTCTATACCAACCAGTGTTACATTTATAAGTGTCAATAACTTATTCCACCACTTCAAACTTAATACAGGAGGTATCACGTAATGAAGTTTTTTCGAAGGAACCAATCCCAATTTGCAATAAATTTCCACTGGTCTTTTTATTCCCATTTACTGAAGGAATTTCATACTTGGTGACCAATCCATCTCCATCTTTCTCAGTCACCTACTTTTGCATTCAAATCACTTAGCACAACTTTCTTTTTATGTTTTTCAGTTGGGGCGCAGATGCAAATATTCTGCCATAGAGTTTCTTACGTCCTTAATGTTTTCCAGTCCTGCTCCATACACATTTAGTATCACAATTTTTAATTAATCCCACAACACGCCCTCTCTCTTACCCATAAAACAATTCTCGAACTACCACATTTGTACTTTTTACTCTAACCTAGTCTAGCTGACACCAAAAGCCTGATATATTCCTCAAATCTACATCTTTCGACTACACCTCAGAATCACCACTTGTTCTGCCGATTCCTACAAACAATATCTTTTCACTTTCGTCCCATTCAGGGGAAAAATACCCAGCTTCCTCTCTTTAAACAAAACTGGTTCATTTACTTATTCTTATTCGCACAATAGCCTTAAAATGACTCAAGCTAAAGGAAGCGTTATTCGTTTAAATTTCTTAACATAAGCAATTAATTACTGGGTTTGGAAATACGATCGTCTTGACCCAAGTCATTTGGGGACTTCCGTACAAATCAGGGTAAATGGAATAGTCACTGAGGTGATTTGAAGAAGACCATCTGCCATTAAAGGGACATTTAAGGAACATTTCCTCTCACCACGGTGAACAGGACTCTTGCCAAGAAAGAAAATACAATTATCAAATAAAGAAGGAAGGAAGGAGAGACAGCAAAAAAAAATACAAAGTATAATATGCGTTATATTACAGTCTTTTCATGAAAAGATGTCAGCCATTTAGGGTCGTGCTATATATAGAATACGGGGTTTTTCAGATTACACATTGCACGAGATTGCCAAAAAAAAAAAAAAAAAAAAAAATGGAGTCGTGTTTATGGTCATGACGTCACAAACTGACGTCATACAGTGAGGGAGAGAGAAAATATTGTAACCTTTATAACTTACTGTGGGAGAAATATAAATTCCAAATGGTCATTTATATTTTAATTAGAACGACTGCCATTTGTAGTGTATACTACATCGATTTCAAGAACAAAAATTTAAATCGAAAAAAATATAAGATGTCATTATCCTGTGACTAATATGTCACAAATGAAATATATTCTTTTTTCAATATCATTTGAAACTTTTAGCAGTTATTTACACAAAGCATCACCAGTACCTTTTGTGAACCTACGCCATGGTAGTCATTACTAAAATCCACTATGGGTCACACAAACACACAATAAAACTTTATATTTATTACAAAAACACTGACAAGACAAGTGTTTTAGGGAGGACATAAGCCTCTTAAAGTTTAAAGCTCATTTTTCTTAGAAAGTCTTATTTAGAAAAGCTTAATTATAGTTGCGATCGAATTCGATCGACCAAAGTGTTCGTGGGCTTCAAATGTAAGAGGATTTTAAAGAAACATTTTAGACGCTTGGCATGAAATTTTTTAGTGGCTCCTGTAGTCTACAGAAAACAGAAATGCCAGTACTATTCAAGCAAGACACGATCCGACCTACAGCTTACTCGGGGCGTGCTAAAATCTACGGTGAAATAGCGCGTTGTTTCAACAATAAAAATTAAAATAAATAGGCTACATTTTATTAGAAGTAATTGTTCTGTACTATTTAACATGCACATTATTTTTTTACATTTTCACACTAATAGATAAATCATAAATATTCTATCCTAAAATTCTTGTACCTTTAAGTCAACACGAAAAACCTTTTTCAGACCATTTTAGGCTTTTGCATACGGCTTCCCTACTCCCCCAAGAAGAACAACAACAAAGTAGTTTTTAGGCTTACTCCACGAGTAAGATAAAATGTTATCCAATAAATTAAAAGCCGTAACAAATAGATTGTGATACTTTCATGTTTCTATGTTTTCAAGCCTTGCAGACTACGATGTAAAGGTTTTCATGCCGCCTAAAATTAAAATTTTATTTATTATAGAAGGATAATTTCCCACAACAAGTAAAATCTTCCCATACTGCGGTCACCCTAAGAATCTAAATGAATAAATGAATCATGTGTTTATTATTTCTGACTAATATCACTTTATTTGAATGGTAAATAAAACATTTTCGAAGTAGTATTCAATGAACAGATGTAAAAACCAGAAAATCTACTTTATATTGCTGACACGCTTGAGAAAGGACTATATCTGCCTTTCTTCATGGCCCTAATTTATTCTGAGGTGAACTGACAATGAATTTAAAAAGAGCAATAGCTTCCCGTTTCCACTCGTAAACCAGCAAGAGAGGCGTTGATGTTGATTACAAATGCGAGAGAAAAGGCAGAAGCCGCAAAGGTAAACTGTTTGCCTCGTTCGTGTAGAGTAAAAAAAAAAAAAAAAAAAAAGGTTCCATGGGAGATGGGGAGAAAAAAACAAAAACAAAAGGTCACGCGGAATGACTACAGGGCGATAAGGCCGTGAATTGTTTACAATACGGACGGATGTAAAGAATGAGACCAAAATAATGCGTTGGCGAAAGATTTACTTACATATAAGGAGTTGGATAGAAAGGACCCGGTTATTCAGGGAACGTGAGAGTGTGCTCGATATAAAGGTGGTTTATGCTTTGTTTATTGTGTGTTTTGGAGAAGGTCATTGATAAAGCTGTTGGTAATGGTCACTCATAAATCCATAGGTATACGTGCGTCATCGTTAAAGATACTTGGTTCAGCCTTGATTCACGAGTTTAACGATGCCTATATCTGTAAAAGCTATTTTGTTTTCTGAGGAGAACCTCTTAATTAGGAATGCACCGATACCAAATTTTTGGTCGATATAGATACCAAGTTTAAAAGCCGATACCGATATTAATACCTGTCACTTCCATATTACTGTTATTTAGGAGAAAATATATTGTTACTAAAATCATCCTTGTTCTCCTGTTATCGTATATTAAAGGTTCAAAAGTTGAAAGGTCATATATGGTTATATAAACTGCACATGTCTAATTCCAAGCTGCAGCAGTAGCAGTACAGTAACTCATTGCACCATTCACCTATAACATACCTGTACTGCACATGTTAAAATAGTACCTAACTCCAACAGAGTGGCAAAGACTCTTTGATGATAAAAGATAGACACAACCATAGTTAATTAAAATTAGAATTACAATAATAAATTGTTAAATATTGTACAGTATTAAGATGTCATCTGTTTTTAAAAGATAGACAATGATAGTTTTGTTTGGTGGGCTTTGTTAATATATATAGGCAGTTCCCGGTTTATGACGGTTTATACTTACGACATTCCGGGGCTATGACGCTTTTCTATTATATTCAACAGATATTATTCCCAGGTTTATGACACGTTCCAGAGTTACGCCACTTATGACGCCGTGCCGACAGAGGAAATATAACTCCAAAAGGCAAAATAATCAATATTTGAAGCTTTTTTTATGAAAAACACAAAAGAATGCATTTACATAGTTTTCAATACAACCAAAGCATTAAAAGTAAGGTTTTCTTAGGATTTTTGATGATTTTCGATGATGTTCCAGCTTATAACGTGTCTCAAGAACAGAACCTCCGTCGTAAACCAGTGACTGCCTGTACATTTTAGGAAGCCTAGAGGGGCTTTAAAATTCTATAATAATGACAAAAGTATTGGGTGGTATCAGCCAAAAATTCACAGATACCGATACCGATACCATTAAAAACTAGCCGATACCACCGATACTAATAACGATATTTGGGCACATCCCTACGCTGAATATTAGAAGAATAGGTACATTAGAAGAATTTGGATGTAAATGATCCCTACAAAAATATTAGGATCGGGAAGCGAGAAAAATACTCAGAAAACAGTGACGGAGTTTGCGTTCGTTATAAGAGAAAGTCCAAAGGGGATACACCAAAAGTACGTCATGTAAAAAAGGGAAATGTGCAGGTCACAGCTTCGAATATGAAATGGATGGGAATATAAGAGGCCCTATAGAAATTAACACAATGGGTGAAGAGTCACATAAAAGGTGAAGTGAGTATTCATATGTAAAAGAAAAAGCCTACTGGAAAAAGTCTGCTCGGCCAAAAGTGGATGCAGGAAGGGACTGTTAAGCCATCTCACTGCCAGAGAGAAATATGTATGTAGAATTTTATAGTGAATTTGAGGGAATGAAGAAATGGCGTGAGGGTAAGAGGTACTATAAAAAAAAGTATATTCATTTTCATATGAAGTATTTACAAAAGTGCATAGTTCCTCACAGGACGAGTGGGTCCTGTACTCGACTATCAATCTGGTAGCCCGAGTTCTCTTCCTGCAACCGGTTAGTGTGGAATCGGAGGACTTTATTTCTGGTGATAAGAATTAATATTTCGATATACTGTGGTTCAGATCCCACAATATTCTGTGGGTCCAATTGGTTCCTAGCCACATAAAAAAAAAGTGATCCTTCGGGGCAGCCCTAGGAGAGCTGTTAATCAGCTCATTGGTCTGGCAAAACTAAAATATACTTAACTTTTACAAAAGTGCATACAAGGGAAAATTGAATGGTACAGTGTGCAGAGCTTGGTTAGAAGCAATACTAGTTGGCCTAAAAGGACAACTCTCATGGGACTGGTTGTATTGGGGTACATGCCAAACTCAGTATCTAAAGTGTGAAAGAAGCAACAACTATTCTTTTTCTAACATTGTAGAAGCCAGCCTCAGAAAAAGTATATAAATGGTACATGATTGTAACTGCATACTGTTTCAAGAGTTTCCAAGGACACAGGATTAGCAAATCACTATCAAAATATTTGTTACAAGCTTGCTGGTCCATGCTCCGCTACATTGGTACCCAGCACTGCCCGTCATGTCCCCTTTACCCTCCCGATCCTCTACCTAGCCCGCCCCTACCCGGGGCGGACTAACTAGTTTGCAGGAGGAGTGTGGAAGTGTCATGTCTCCCCTACCCTCCCGATCCCCTTCCTGCCCCGCCCCCATCCAGGCCGGACAAACAAGAAAGTTCCACTCGGATTTTATTGTTATAGATAGATGAGCAATTAGTGATTACTATCAGAAACAAAGCCCGCCAAATGAAATGCCAAAAGATTGTGGTAGCTTAGTGGCATCCCTTTACAGTTTTCCATTGGCACACGACTTATTATTCCTGAAAGATCCAGGAAGTGGGGGAAAAGACGCATAAAATACATTCTTTGTCATCAGTAACCTTTGCCTTCCCTTGATATTGGAGGGGTGACCTGGGTACTGAACGTATAATACGTACCTACATGCATAAATGAGTTTGTGTTATACGTGCAGTACCCAAGTAACTTCTCCATTATCAAGACAAGGCTCTCGCTTTGTAACATGATCAGTTACTGCTGCAGGGGGAGGTTGAAACCAACATTCTTTTTGGAAGCTTTGAATTTCAAGTCAATATTAATATATATATATATATATATATATATATATATATATATATATATATATTATATATATATATATATATGTATATATATATTGGTATATATATTTATATATATATATATATATATATATATACTATACATATATCTATATATTATATAATAATATATGATTATATGTATATATTATATAATATATATTATATATATATATATATGTATATATATATGATATACTATATTATATATATATATATATATACTAATATATATATATATATATATATATATATATATAGGCACTGGCACTACACTACGCCCTACCATAATCGTAATTTCGATTATTAAATAATAACTCAGTGACTTATACTTACGTCGTCACTAAAACTGCATGCAGGTGACTAATCTTACGTTTTTACTTATTTATTTACATTTACTAGAAATGGCGTTTCCATCCACTCAGTCGAGTTATCGGATATGCTCTGTTCCATCTAGGTCAAGCAATTGCATTATTACGACAACATGGTTCATATACTAGTTTCATATACCTGCTCGTACCACCAGACCGTACTATTAATTATTCGTTCATTGACTTCCACGGCTTGATGTGACTCTTCTTTGTGTTCTGGGCAATGAAATGTTTTAAAATTCTATTTGGACGAAAGCGAATACATACCTGCTGTTCATTTCCAAAAACAATTACACTTATCCTCTTCCCAAAACAATTACACTTATCCCCTTTCAAAATGTTCCAGCAATGCGGAGATGGAAGACTGAAAAGGACTTCACTCGAATATAGGGTGAATTGGATTTGTAATTGGCATCCGCAAATTGGATGAAAAACGGATGTCAAAGGTCTATGTTCATATGACTCGCTTTGGGCAGCGCCGGCCCTCCTGCGTCCCAATTAGCGCAGTAACGGAAATACCGCTACGGGAACAAGCGACTAAATATATTACCATTTTCATTAACTCGATCAGTCTCCCAGGAATGGGAAACATTCGAGTACTGTAGCGTAGTATTTTCTGGTCGTAACTCGATCAACGGGCAACGCACCGAATGACATATTAAGGCCAAAAGGACAAAGGTGTTTGCGCGCATGAGATATCACAAGAAGCAGATGACCCAAGGACGCTTAGTTGGTGGATCTCCCGCCAGAGGACTTACGACACTAATGATCAGGGCGTTTCACTAAAAGGATATAATATATTGAAGAAATGTCTTTAAGAGTATTCACTCAGTCATATAAAGGCCCCTTAATTCAATTACGCTGGAAGGTTATTGATGGTCGGCTAACGAGCTGGTCGAGTCATTCTGCGGTGCTTTAGTTGAAATAGGAAAGAATGAAGTAATTCATACTAAGATTATCAAAATTAGTACATTGCCTCACGAATACATTTCGGTACCACAGTATATCGAAATATTAATTCTTATCACCAGAAATAAAGTCCTCCGATTCCACACTAACCGGTTGCAGGAAGAGAACTCGGGCTACCAGATTGATAGTCGAGTACAGAACCCACTCGTCCAGTGAGGAGCTATGCACTTTTGTAAATACTTCATATGAAAATGAATATACTTTTTTTTTTTATAGTACCTCTAACCCTCACGCCATTTCTTCATTCCCTCAAATTCACTATAAAATTCTACATACATATTTCTCTCTGGCAGTGAGATGGCTTAACAGTCCCTTCATGCATCCAATTTTGGCTATACAGACTTTTTCCAGTAGGCTTTTTCTTTTACATATGAATACTCACTTCACCTTTTATGTGACTCTTCACCCATTGTGTTAATTTCTATATGGCCTCCTTTATCCCCATCCATTTCATATTCAAAGCTGTGGCCTACACATTTCCCTTTGCACATAATGTACTTTTGGTGTATCCCCTTTGAACTTTCTCTTATAACGAACGCAAACTCCGTCACTGTTTTCTGAGTATTTTTCTCACTTCCCAGTCCTAATATTTTTGCAGGGATCATTTACATCCATATTCTTCTAATGTACCTATTCTTCTAATATTCAGCGTAGGGATGTGCCCGAGTATCGATAATGGTATCGGTGGTATCGGCTAGTTTTTTATGGTATCTGTATCGGTATCTGTGAATTTCTGGCTGATACCAGTCAATTCTTTTGTCACTAGTATAGAATTTTAAAACCTCTCTAGGCTTCCTAAAATGTACTGGCAGTCCCTGGTTTACGACGGGGGTTCTGTTCTTGAGACGCGTTGTAAGACCTTGAAGATCATCGAAAATCATCAAAAATCCTAAGAAAACCTTACTTTTAATGCTTTGGTTGTATTGAAAACTATGTAAATGCATTCTTTTGTGTTTTTCATAAAAAAAGCTTCAAATATTGATTATTTTGCCTTTTGGAGTTATATTTCTTCTGCCTTCTCGGCGTCACAAGTGGCGTAACTCTGGAACGTGTCATAAACCTGGGAATATCTGTTGAATATAATAGAAAAGCGTCATAACCCCGGAATGTCGTAAGTATAAACCGTCATAAACCGGGAACTGCCTGTATATATTAACAAAGCCAAACAAAACTATCTTTTAAAAACAGATGGCATCTGAATACTGTACAATATTTAACAATTTATTATTGTAATTCTAATTGTAATTACCTATGGTTGTGTTTATCTCTTATCAGCAATGAGTCTTTGCCACTCTGTTGGAGTTAGGTACTATTTTAACATGTGCAATACAGATATGGTATAAGTGAATGGTGCAATGAATTACTGTACTGCTACTGCTGCAGCTTGGAATTAGACATGTGCAGTTTAAATAACCATATTACATGACCTTTCAACTTTGGAACCTTTAATATATGATAACCAGAGAACAAGGATGATTTTAGTAACAGTATATTTTTTCCTAAATAACAGCAATATGGAAGTAACAGGTATTGATATCGGTATCGGTTTTTAAAGTTGGTATCTGTATCGGCCAAAAATTTGGTATCGGTGCATTCCTAATTTAATGGTTCTCCTTAGAAAACAAAATAGCTCTTACAGATATAGGCATCGTTAAACTCGTGAATCAAGGCTGAACCAAGTATCTTTAACGATGACGCACGTATACCTATGGATTTATGAGTGATCATTACCAACAGCTTTATCAATGACCTTCTCCAAAACACACAATAAACAAAGCATAAATCACCTTCATCTCGAACACACTCTCCCAGGGTCATTTCTATCCAACTCCTTATACGTAAGTAAATCTTTCGCCTAGCATTATTTTGGTCTCATTCTTTACATTCGTCCGTATTGTAAACAATTCACGGCTTTATCGCCCCCTACTCACTCTGCGTGAACCTTTTTTTTTTTTTTTTCTCCCTCTACCCATGGAACCCTTTTTTTTTTTTTTACACTACACGAACGAGGCAAATAGTTTACCTTTGGGGCTTCTGCCTTTTCTCTCGCATTTATAAACAACATCAACGCCTGTCTTGCTGGTTTACGAGTGGAGACGGGACGCTATTGCTCTTTTTAAATTCATTGTCAGTTCACCTCAGAATAAATTAGGGTCATGAAGAAAGGCAGATATAGTCCTTGCTCTAGCGTGTCAGCAATATAAAGTAGATTTTCTGGTTTTTACGATTCTGTACATTGAATACTACTTCGAAAATATTTTATTTACCATTCAAATAAAGTGATATTAGTCAGAAATAATAAACACATGATTCATTTATTCATTTAGATTCTTAGGGTGACCGCAGTATGGGAAGATTTTACTTGTTGTGGGAAATTATCCTTCTATAATAAATAAAATTTTAATTTTAGGAGGCATGAAAACCTCTACATTGTAGTCTGCAAGGCTTGAAAACATAGTAACAGGCAACATGAAAGTATCACAATCTATTTGCTACGGCTTTTAATTTATTGGATAACATTTTCTCTTACCCGGGGAGTAAGTCTACAAACTGCTTTGTTGTTGTTCTTGTTGGGGGAGTAGGGAAGCCGTATGGAAAAGCTTAAGAAGGCCTGAAAAAGGTTTCTCGTGTCGACTTAAAGGTACGGGAATATTAGGATAGGATATTTTTTATTTATCTATTAGAATGGAAATGTAAAAAATAATATGGATGTTAAATAGTACAGAAAAATTATTTCTAATAAAATATAGCCCATTTATTTTAATTTTTGTTGTTGAAACAACACGCTATTTGACCGTAGATTTTAGCACGCCCCGAGTAAGCTGGAGGTCGGATCGTGTCTTGCTTGAATAGTACTGGCATTTCTGTTTTCTGTTGACTACAGGAGCCACTAAAAAGATTTACGCCAAGCGTCTAAAATGTTACTTTAAAATCCTCTTACATTTGAAGCCCACGAACACTTTTTCGAATTCGATCGAATTCGAAAAAGGCGCAACTATAATTAAGCTTTTCTAAATAAGACTTTCTAAGAAAAATGAGCTTTAAACTTTAAGAGGCTTATGTCCTCCCTAAAACACTTGTCTTGTCAGTGTTTTTGTAATAAATATAGTTTTTTTGTGTGTGTATGTGTGTGACCCATAGTGGATTTTAGTAAAGACTACCATATCGTAGGTTTAAAAAAGGTACTGGTGATGCTTTGTGTAAATAACTGCTAAAAGTTTCAAATGATATTGAAAAACGAATATATTTCATTTGTGAAGTATTAGTCACAGGATACTGACATCTTATATTTTCTTCGATTTAAATTTTTGTTCTTGAAATCGATGTAGTATACACTACAAATGGCAGTCGTTCTAATTGAAATATAAATGACCATTTGGAATTTATATTTCTCCCACAGTAAGTTATAAAGGTTACAATTTTTTCTCTCTCCCTCTCTGTATGACGTCAGTTTGTGACGTCATGACCATAAACATGACTCCATTATTTTTTTTTTTTTTTTTTAATTTTTTTTTTTTTTTTTTTTTTTGTAATCTCGTGCAATGTGTAATCTGAAAAACCCCGTATTCTATATATAGCACGACCCTAAATGGCTTACAACTTTCCATGAAAAGGCTGTAATATAACGCATATTAAACTTTGTATTTTTTTCTATGTGTCTCCTTCCTTTCTTCTTTATTTGATAATTGTATTTTCTTTCTTGGCAAGAGTCCTGGGCCAAGTGGTGAGAGGAAATGTTCCTTAAATGTCCCTTTAATGGCAGATGGTCTTCTTCAAATCACCTCAGTGACTATTCCATTTACCCTGATTTGTACGGAAGTCCCAAAATGACTTGGGTCAAGACGATCGTATTTCCAAACCCAGTAATTAATTGCTTATGTTAAGAAATTTAAACGAATAACGCTTCCTTTAGCTTGAGTCATTTTAAGGCTATTGTGCGAATAAGAATAAGTAAATGAACCAGTTTTGTTTAAAGAGAGGAAGCTGGGTATTTTTCCCCTGAGTGGGACGAAAGTGAAAAGATATTGTTTGTAAGAATCGGCAGAACAAGTGGTGATTCTGAGGTGTAGTCGAAGATGTAGAGTTCAGGAATATATCAGGCTTTTGGTGTCAGCTAGACTAGGTTAGAGTACAAATGTGGTAGTTCGAGAATTGTTGTATAAGTTAGAGAGAGAGCGTGATGTGGGATTAATTAAAAATTGTGATACTAAATGTGTATGAAGCAGGATTGGAAAAGATTAAGGACGTAAGAAATTCTATTACAGAATATTTGCATCTGCACCCTAACTGAAAAACATAAAAAGGAAGTTGTGCAAGTGATTTGAATGCAAAAGTGCGTGACTGAGAAAGATGGCAATGGTTTGGTTACCAAGTATGGAATTCCTTCTGTAAATGGGAATAAAAGGACCAGTGGAAATGCACTGCATATTAGGCTTAGTTCCTTCGAAGAAGAAATGATTAATAGTAAATATATATATACATTTTAAGCTTATGGAAACTTCATTACGTGATACCTCTTGTATTAAGTTTGAAGTGGTGGAATAAGTTATTGACACTTATAAATGTAACACTGGTTGGTAGAGAAATTCAGTTTTAGAGTTGAATAAATTTTGAACTTGGAAATCCATAAAAAATTAAATAAGTCTGAATTGTGTGAATGAATCGCACTATAGATAAGTGAATAAATAAAAAACATTCAATTATTCATTCATTTATTCCGTAGATTCATGTATTATGTATACGGTGTAAAATTACCTAATACCTGCTCAAAGAAACAGTCACGGCAATTCCCGTCGACGATGACAACACAATGGAAAAGCAATTTAAACCAACAACTCGCCGTTTTCTGACAAATCTCCATGCGTTTAAATCCGACAGACATAATGGACGACAAATGTCGCTAATATTCACTAAATTGTGTCCATTTCGTCGAATTGCGTCTCTGGTGTGAAACAAAACGCATTAAGCTGCTTCTTGATAACACGCTCGCATAGACGCGATATTCATCACGAGTTCCATTTATCAAAGCTCGGCGCGTGGAAATATCTAAGGATGAGGATCAGTTAGCTTCTGGGAATCGCATTTTCCTGCGACATAAATGGAGGAAACTCACTTTGAAACAGCAGCGGATTCAAGAATTCTAACGCCAGGTGAAATCCCATTAATGGCGAAATGTACTGGGTGAAGAGAGCGAGAGAGGGAGAAACAAGACACACAGAGACAGCGGTTGTTAGAGAGAGAGAGAGAGAGAGAGAGAGAGAGAGAGAGAGAGAGAGAGAGAGAGAGAGAGGTCAATATTCTTCCACAATATCCACCAGTTTCATAATGAAAATCATTAGACCAAAATTTTCCATATGAAGCTATTGAACAGCAGGTCTGATAATACCCTTTTTCTCCCCATAAGGGGTAGTTAGTCGCAGTGGACCTCATGCGGTGCACTGTAAGCATTACTTGAGATTCTTTGCAGCGAGCCTTCGGCTCCTAGCTGCAACCACATTCGTTCTTTTTACTCCACCTCCTCTCTGCCTCCTTTCATATGCTCTTTCTTCATCTTACTTTCCACCATTTCTTAACAACTTGATTCATAGTGCATCTGCGAGGTTATCCTCCAGTTACGCCTTTCAACCTTTTACTGTCAATTTCAAGTTCAGCGCTCAACTCGACTCATTACCCTTTAATAGTTTCCTTTGTATACGATATAAGGATTCAGATAAAAACTGAAAATTTACTTAAGTGCATAAATTGGCGTCTGGCAAATGTCAACTGAAATATATAACAATATCTCAACGTACGAAGCAAAATATTAATAACTTCCCCACCTTTTGCTCCCTTTCCGTAGTTCAAATTTCCTCTTTGATACGCATCGAGTTTATTCTGTGATTCTGTATCACTTTGACGACTCTTATCTGTATGAAAGTCTGTCGATTATGAAAGAGAAACATTTATATAACATAATGTAGTACATTTTTGATGAGTTGAAGTCCTTAAACACCATGTTTAATTCCCATGTAGTATATTATTCCTTAACGCCTAACCCGCGAGGAGAATATTTTGCCTTTGTATCAGAAACAAGCATCTTAAGACTATTATTATTAATGTTTGAAGGATGGCCTTCCTATGTCGAAGACAGACAGAAAAAAAAAAAACCACACACAGACAGGCAGATAGAGAAAGACAGACTGACAGACAGACAGACAGACAGACAGACAGACAGACACTGATCCGGACGAAGCTAATGTGAAACGTTGACTTAATTTAGGCACTTAACGCTAATTCATTTATTTACTTGCATTGAGCCTAAGATCTTATTATCTTGTTATCTGAACGAAGAATGTGTACTGGGGGATGTGAAGTTACACAGATATGTAGCACACACAAACACACACACACACTTACTTTTCTGGGCCTTCTTACACCGTACATTAAAAGCGAACATGCTATGAGGAACTTTTTTTTCTTCTTTTTTACATTTTCGAATGCAGTTGCATAATATGTGAAAGTTTGCTATTTATTGCAATACCTTTGTCATTGGCAACCTTACCTCCTAGTAAAGATTCTTCTCCTTCTTCAAAGGGTTTAGACAGCCGCTTCAAAAATAGACTCGTCAAGCCGAGATCTTACGAAGCCATTATTAGAGCAAACACACTTTTGATCCTTATGAAACTGACGCAATTAAGAGCTTCTCAAAGGAGGAATGAAATCATTAGCGCGGATTCAGTCTTCAGTCCTTTGATCGGGTGAATGGGGTTTCGTTGGGAAAATGGGTTCTCGAAAATGGTCTACTTTTTTTCTAAAATTCCCTCCTTTACTCACAATTATCGAATGTTTGGAGAACTTCAAAGAAACTGAGAATGTTTCTTATAACTTAGAAGTGTATTGGAAACGTATATTGATCAAAGAATACTTCAGGTTTCCTTCTCAGTTCTTTTTATCAGTAGTAAGGTCTTGTGATCAGTAATACGGTTAATTTATAATGATTTTCGACTTGCATGCTATATCAAAGAACTTACATATCGACAAAAAGCAAGTAAATAGATGACGACGCACTGAGTTGTATTTACTCTGTACACAAACACACCACAATAATTCTTTTCCCAACTTTAGTCTTGTATTGTGTACTGTATCAGAGAAATTACGTAACGAAAAAAAGAGCAAGTAAATAGATTACGACGCACAGAGATGCATTTACTCTGTCCACAAACACAATAACAATTCTTTTCATTTGCCATTTCCTATTTTCCAGGTTCTCTCTTGCATTACTTACCCAGTGATTCGTAAATCACATTTACTTCCTATTACGGCCATTTCTGTTGTTTACTCATTCAAACCAACACAGGCAGGTGCCTAAGAACTCTTAAGCTGTCTTATACGACTCCACAGTCTTCATGGTACAGCAAGAGCTACCCTTTCCATCCTACTTCCTCCCTGGTCTTACACATCAGACAGCATCAATCATTGTACAGTCACTCGTATAAGTTCATGGATGTCCGGGTGTTTGAGAGAGATTTCCATTTCACCGCTTTCTGGATGACAGGTGTCTGGGAGTTCGAAACTGGCCAAATACTCAACTACCTAACTCTGCTGTAGAAAGTTTCGGTGTGTGCCCGTCTTGCGTCCAGAAAGGGGTTGGATGGAATTCAGCTTTATGCCCGGAGACATCCATGAACTTATATGAGTGACTATACCTCACAGTCCTCGGTTTTGTAACAAAGCATTTAGCTGTCTCCTTAAGGATTTCTTCCTGTTTGTACCACGCCCACAGACTTGTTTCTGTTATTTGGCAGTGTGAGTTCAAAAGCAGTGGTTCTCAGTCCTATTTCCTCGGTTATTTTGTGAATTCCATAATGCTCAAACGAAATATACTTTTGTTCTATATTCCAGCATCGTACAATTAACAGCAGTGATTACCTTTAGCTTCATTCGTTGTTTAGGAGGCATCTTCTCTGACGATATGGTCTCACAATACTCCTCCAGTCTCTGCTCTGCCGTTGAAAGCATAGAATTATTCAGCTATTGTTACCCATTATTCCATAGGAAATTACAAATTAACTGATGTAAATGTACAGGAGTACTCTCTCTCTCTCTCTCTCTCTCTCTCTCTCTCTCTCTCTCTCTCTCTCTCTCTCTCACTTACCGATCCTAGACGTATCACATAGGAGAAAAAAAACAGATGGTTTTCTTCTATTGTAACTTCTGGCATTCATTTTCGAATTCATTACGCAAATTAAAATTGGAAGGACGATAAACTTGTACGAAAGGAAAGGTGTATTATGATATTTTGGTATTTGGCGTTTGTGCTCTACTCCAGTTCCATTATTGTCTATTATGGAATTGGGAGGGTAGGGCAGCCATCCCCACCTCTCCCCACCCCTTGCAAACTGTTTCATCCTCACAGTGTGAGGTGGAGCAGGTAAGAGAACGGGAGGGTAGGGTAAACTTTTTGGTCCACACCGGGTGGGCAGGGCAGTTATGGGAATGGGAGGGTAGGACAGAAGGATATTCCACCCTTCTTCTGCAAAACTGTTTGGTCCCCACTGGGTGGGGCTGGGAAGGTAGGGGAGCGGGCGGGTAGGGCATCCATATATCCACCTCCTACAAACTGTTTAGTCCCCACGGGGTGGGGCAGGGAAGGTAGGGAAGCGGGAGGGTAGGGCAGCCATATACCCACCTTCTGCAAACTGTTTGGTCTTTACCGAGTGGTGTGGGGTCGGTAGGGTTGGGTGTACAACAACCATCCTCCCACAAACTGTTCGGTCTTTACCGGCGGGGGGGGGGGGGCGTGGCAGGTAGGGAAACATGTTTCTTATATGCAGTCACCGACAATTTCATATCATTTTGGTTAGTTTCCAGATAATAAAATAATAATAATAATAATAATAATAATAATAATAATAATAATAATAATAATAATAGTTTGGAATAGAAAAAAATGCGCCTTAGTCAACATACAAAAAGGGAAAGTAACGAGAACTGAAGGGATAAAGCTACCAGATGGGAGCAACATCAAACACATAGATGAGACAGGATACAAATACCTGGGAATAATGGAAGGAGGAGATATAAAAACACCAAGAGATGAAGGACACGATCAGGAAAAGAATATATGCAGAGACTCAAGGCGATACTCAAGTCAAAACTCAACGCCGGAAATATGATAAAAGCCATAAACACATGGGCAGTGCCAGTAATCAGATACAGCGCAGGAATAGTGGAATGGACGAAGGCAGAACTTCGCAGCATAGATCAGAAAACCAGGAAACATATGACAATACACAAAGCACTACACCCAAGAGCAAATACGGACAGACTATACATAACACGAAAGGAAGGAGAGAGAGGACTACTAAGTATAGAGGACTGCGTCAACATCGAAAAAACAGAGCACCTGGGCCAATATCTGAAAACCAGTGAAGACGAGTGGCTAAAGAAAGAGCATGGGAAAAGAAGGGACTAATAAAGCAGACGAAGACCAGAAATATACAGAGACAGGAGAAAGACAGAAAGAACAGAGGACTGCACAACAAACCAATGCACGGACAATACATGATGACAGACTAAAGAACTAGCCAGCGATGACACATGGCAATGGCTACAGAGGGGAGAGCTAAAGAAGGAAACTGAAGGAATGATAACAGCGGCACAAGATCAGGCCCTAAGAACCAGATATGTTCAAAGTACGATAGACGGAAATAACATCTCTCCCATATGTAGGAAGTGCAATACGAAAAGTGAAACCATAAACCACATAGCAAGTGAATGCCCGGCACTTGCAACAGAACCAGTACAAAAAGAGGCATGATTCAGTAGCAAAAGCCCTCCACTGGAGCCTGTGCAAGAAACATCAGCTACCTTGCAGTAATAAGTGTACGAGCACCAACCTGAAGGAGTGATAGAAAACGATAGAAAAAACGAGGCAGGCAAAAATTTTAAAGATCCTCTGGGGACTATGGTATCAGAACGGATAGGGTGATACGTGCAAACAGACCAGACGTGACGTTGATTGACAAGGTCAAGAAGAAAGTATCACTCATTGATGTCGCAAAAATACCATGGGACACCAGAGTTGAAGAGAAAGAGAGGGAAAAATTGGATAAGTATCAAGATCTGAAAATAGAAATAGAAGGAAGATGGGATATGCCAGTGGAAATCGTACCCATAATCATAGGAGCACTAGGCACACATCCCAAGATCCCTGAAAAGGAATCTAGAAAAACTAGAGGCTGAAGTAGCTCCAGGATCATGCAGAAGAGTGTGATCCTAGAAACGGCACACATAGTTAGAAGAGTGATGGACTCCTAAGGAGGCAGGATGCAACCCGGAACCCCACACTATAAATACACCCAGTCGAATTGGAGGACTGTGATAGAGCAAAAAAAAAAAAAAAAAAAAAAAAAAAAAAAAAATAATAATAATAATAATAATACAGCCAACTTAGAGGGGAAGACAACCACCAAGATATCCCTGAAGCCGAACAAGTAAGAGGACTTTGGTAAAACATATGGAACAATCCGGTATCACACAACAAATATGCAACATGGCTCCAGGAAGTCAAGGAAGAAGAAACAGGGAGAATAAAACAAAGATTCACAGAGATCACGACAGACACAGTCAGACACCAACTGAAGAAAATGCCAAACTGGAAAGCCCCAGGTCCCGATGAAGCCCATGGATACTGGCTCAAACTTCAAGTCCCTACACCCACGAATAGCAGAACAACTCAAGCATTGTATCTCAAATCACCATGCACCCCAAATTGATGACCACAGGAAGAACATCCGTTAGTACAAAGACAAGAGTAAGGGAAATATAGCCAGTAACTATAGGCCTATCACCTGCTAATAATAATGTGGAAGTTACTAACAGGTATCATCAGTGAAAGGCTATACAACTACCTAGAGGAGACAAACACCCTCCCCCACCAACAGAAAGGCTTGCAGAAGGAAGTGTAGGTGCACAAATGACCAGCTCCTGATAGACAAAGTGGTAACGAAGAACAGTAAGAGAAGGAAACCCAACCTAAGCATGGTATGGATTGACTATAAGAAAGCCCTCGACATGATACCACACACGTGGCTAATAAAATGCCTGAAAATATATGGGGTAGAGGAAACACCATCAGCCTCCTCAAAAAATACAATGCGCAACTGGAATACAATACTTACAAGCTCTGGAATAAGACTAGCAGAGGTTAATATCAGGAGAGGGATCTTCCAGGGCGACTCACTGTCCCCACTACTCTTCGTAGTAGCCATGATTCCCATGACAAAAGTACTGCAGAAGATGGATGCCGGGTACCAGCTCAAGAAAAGAGGCAACAGAATTAACCATCTGATGTTCATGGACGACATCAAGCTGTATGGTAAGAGCATCAAGGAAATAGAGGACCTTAATCCAGACTGTAAGGATTGTATCTGGGGACATCAGGATGGAGTTTGGAATAGAAAAATATGCCTTAGTCAACATACAAAAAAGGCAAAGTACAAGGACTGAAGGGATAAAGCTACCAGATGGGTAGCACATCAAACACATAGATGAGACGGGATAAAAATACCTGGGAATAATGGAAGGAGGGGATGTAAAACATTAAGAGTGAAAAGGACTCGATCAGGAAAGAATATATGCAGACTCAAGGCGATACTCAAGTCAAAACTCAATGCCGGAATATGATAAAAGCCATAAACACATGGGCAGTACCAGTAATCAGATACAGCGCAGGAATAGTGGAATGGACGAAGTCAGAACTCAGCAGCATAGACCAGAAAACGAGGAACATATGACAATACACAAAGCACTACACCCAAGAGTAAAAATACGGACAGACTATACATAACACGAAAGGAAGGAGGGAGAGGACTACTAAGTATAGAGGACTGCGTCAACATCGAGAACACGCACTGTGGCAATATCTGAAAACCAGTTGTGAAGACGAGTGGGTGAAGAATGCATGGAAAGAAGGACTGATAAAAAGTAGAAGAAGACCCACAAATATACAGAGACAGGAGAAAGACAAACAGAACAGAGGACTGCACAACAAAACAATGCACGGACAATACATGAGACAGACTAAAGAACTAGCCAGCGATGACACGTGGCAAGGGCTACTGAGGGGAGAGCTCAAGAGGGAAACTGAAGGAATGATAACAGCGGCACAAGATCAGTCCCTAAGAACCAGATATGTTTCAAAGAACGGTAGATGGAAATAACATCTCTCCCATATGTAGGAAGTGCAATACGAAAAATGAAACCATAAACCACATAGCAAGCGAATGTCCGGCACTTGCACAGAACCAGTTCGAAAAGAGGCATGATTCAGTAGCAAAGGCTCTCCACTGGAGCCTGTGCAAAGAAAACACCAGCTACCTTGCAGTAATAAGTGGTACGAGCACCAACCAGAGGGAGTGATAGAAAACGATCAGGCAGAGATCCTTTGGACTATGGTATCAGAACAGAGGGTGATATGTGCAAATAGACCAGACGTGACGTGATTGACATCAAGAAGAAAAAGTATCACTTATTGATGTCACAATGCCATGGGCCACCAGAGTTGAAGAGAAAGAAAGGGAAAAAAAGGGAAAAAATGGATAAGTATCAAGACCTGAAAATAGAAATAAGAAGGATATGGGATATGCCAGTGGAAATTGTACCCATAATCATAGGAACACTAGGCACGATCCCAAGATCCCTGAAACAAAAGGAATCTGGAAAAACCAGAGGCTGAAGTAGCTCCAGGACTCATGCAGAAGAGTGTGATCCTAGAAAACGCGCACATAGTAAGAAAAGTGATGGACTCCTAGGGAGGGCAGGCTGCAACCCGGAACCCAACACTATAAATCCCACCCAGTCGAATGGAGGACTGTGATAGAGCAAAAAAAGAAATAATAATAATATAATAATAATAATAATAATAATAATAATAATAATAATAATAATAATAATAATAATAATAATAATAATAATAATAATAATAATAATAATAATATATATGATGAATAAAAATCTCTGGATTGAAGTTCACTTGAACGTATTGAAAGGCAACTTGGCCAAAAATAAATAAGTAAATAAATAAACAAACAAACAAACAATACACTCGGAATTCTTCGCTGAAATAGAAGGCAATGCTTTTATCTCTACTTCTCTTTCAGGAAGGTCAGGAGAACGGAGCTGCAGTGACATTGTTCACTGGTGCGTATCTTCGATTTTGTATTTCTATTGTGTCCTTTATCAGGTGGGACCTTTGACTGACATTAATCAGTATCATCATCATTATTTACATCATCATCATATATGATCCTACAATGAATGCAGAGTTGTGATTACAGTAATTACAGAGACGGAAGCATTTTTTTTTTATACGATCATGTGTGTTGACCCAAAGTTGAAAAGGAGGGCATATTCCAAATTGAGGTAAAAATGCAGTTATTGGTTGGTTATAAGAAATAAAAATTGCTGTAATTGTTCTAAAAAAAAAAGGGATATTACTATTGCCGATGTCAATAATAAATAGAAATCAATATTGATTACGAAGTCTAGCAAAAGAGTGCTAGATAGATTATGAAAGCATATTTATACAGTTAATTTTCAAACGGATAAAATCACGCTATCAGACTTAACAGTAGCGTCAGTGTGAAAAAAAAGCAGAAATTATTTTGCAAGCGAATTTTAATTTCACACAAATAAAATCACGCTACCAGATTTAATTGTAGCGTTAGGGTGAAAAAAAAAAATTAAGCAGAAATTATTTTGCAAGCGAATTACGAAATAACATGACGAGAGTTCAATTATCCAGAGAATGTTGCTTCTGAGGACGGATATTTTTTCCCCCCTCAATTCTTCGGACACATCCGTCCGCTGTGAGAAGCGATTCGTGAAGTGTGAAACACAACAGGAAATATCTATTTGAAAATTCTTCCTCTATTTTTTTCTAATGACTGAAACATTTCCAGAAAACGGTCATGGATCTGATTTGGGATCATTTTTATATTTTGCGAATATCTGATTTGGTGCTCGCTTGTTTTCCACTCTATTTTTACCTCTTCTGTAACTCCGTTGATATTTTCAACAATTTTAAGTTGATTATCGCGCGTGTTTTGCGATGACTTCTTTTCACGATCATTTTCCGTATATCCTTCTCTTTATTCTTTGTTGGGAAAAGACAATTGCACGTATAACACACACACATATGTATGTACGTACGTATTATACATTCAGTACCCAGGTCGCCCCTCCAATATCAAGGCAAGGCTAAGGTTACTGATGAAAAGAATGTATTTTATGCCTCTGTTCCCCCACTTCCTGGATCTTTCAGGAATAATACGTCTTGTGCCAATAGAAAACTGTAAAGGGATGCCCACTAAGCTACCGCAATCTTTTGGCACTTCATTTGGCGGGCTTTGTTTCTGATAGTAATCACTAATTGCTCATCTATCTACAACAATAAAATCTGAGTGGATCTTTCTTATTTGTCCGGCCTGGATGGAAGCGGGGCAGGTAGGGGATCAGGAGGGTAGGGGAGAAATGACACTTCCACCCTCCTCCTGCAAAATAGTTAGTCCGCCCCAGATGGGGGCGGTCTAGGTAGGGGTTAGGGAGGGTAAGGGAGACATGATGGGCAGCGCTGGGTACCAGTGTAGCGTAGCGTGGACCAGCAAGCTCGTAACAAATATTTTGAGAGTGATTTGCTAATCCTGTGTCCTTTTAAACTCTGAAACAGTATGCAGTTACAATCATGTACCATTTATATACTTTTGCTGAGGCTGGCTTCTACAATGTTGGAAAAAGAATAGTTACTGCTTCTTTCACACTTTAGATACTGAGTTTGGCACATACCCCAATACAACCAGCCGCATGAGAGTTGTCCTTTTAGGCCAACTAGTATTGCTTCTAACCAAGCTCTGCACACTGTACCATTCAATTTTCCCTTGTATGCACTTTTGTAAAAGTTAAATATATTTTAGTTTTGCTAGACCAATGAGCTGATTAACAGCTCTCGTAGGGCTGCCCTGAAGGATCAGATTTTTTTATGTGGCTAGGAACCAATTGTACCCACAGATTATTGTGGGATCCGAACCACAGTATATCGAGATATTAATTCTTATCAAAAGAAATAAAGTCTCCGATTCCACACTAAAAAAACCGGTTGCAGGAAGAGAACTCGGGCTACCAGATTTGATAGTCGATTACAGAACCCACTAGTCCAGTGAGGAGCTATGTATTTTTGTAAATACTTCATATGAAATGAATATACTTTTTTTTCTAGTACCTCTTACCCTCACGCCATTTTTTCATTCCCTCAAATTCAGTATAAAATTCTACATACATATTTCTCTCTGGCAGTGAGATGGCTTAACAGTCCCTTCATGCATCCAGTTTTAGGCCATGCAAACTT
This sequence comes from Macrobrachium nipponense, assembly GCF_015104395.2. Lineage (NCBI taxonomy): Eukaryota > Metazoa > Arthropoda > Malacostraca > Decapoda > Palaemonidae > Macrobrachium > Macrobrachium nipponense. Next base: position 105,207,892 of record NC_061110.1, read on the forward strand.
TTTCCAGTAGTCTTTTTCTTTACATATGAATACTCACTTCACCTTTTTTATGTGACTCTTCACCCATTGTGTTAATTTCTATAGGGCCTCTTTTATTCTCATCCATTTCATATTCATAGCTGTGATCGACATTTCCCTTTTTTTACATGATGTACTTTGGTGTATCCCCTTTGAACTTTCTCTTATAACGAACGCAAACGCATTCACTGTTTTCTGAGTATTTTTTCTCGATTCCCGATCCTAATAATTTTTGTAGGGATCATTCACATCCATATTCTTTTAATATACCTATTCTTCTAATATTCAGCGTAGGGGTGTGCCCAAATATCATTATTGGTATCGGTGGTATTGGCTAGTTTTTAATGGTACTGGTATTGGTATCGGTATCTGTGAATTTCTGGCTGATACCAGTCATTCTTTTGTCATTAGTATAGAATTTTAAAACCTCTCTAGGCTTCCAAAAAATGTACAGGCAGTCCCTGGTTTTACAACGGGGGTTCTGTTCTTGAGACGCGTTGTAAGCTGGAACATCATCGAAAATCATCAAAAATCCTACGAAAACCTTACTTTTAATGTTTGGTTGTATTGAAAACTATGTAAATGCATTTTTCATTATAAAAAAATTCAAATATTGATTATTTTGCTTTTGGAGTTATATTTCCTCTGTCGGCACGGCGTTCATAAGTGGCGTAACTCTGGAACGTGTCATAAACCTGGGAATAATATCTGTTGAATATAATAGAAAAGCGTCATAACCCGGAATGTCGTAGGTATAAACCGTCATAAACCGGGAACGGTTTATGACGGTTTATCATTGTCTATCTTTTAAAAACAGATGGCATCTAATACTGTACAATATTTAAAAAATTTATTATTGTAATTCTAATTTTAATTAAAACTATGGTTGTGTCTATCTTTTATCATCAAAGAGTCTTTGCCACTCTGTTGGAGTTAGGTACTATTTTAACATGTGCAGTACAGGTATGGTATAAGTGAATGGTGCAATGAGTTACTGTACTGCTACTGATGCAGCTTGGAATTAGACATGTGCAGTTTATATAACCATATATGACCTTTCAACTTTTGAACCTTTAATATACGATAACAGGAGAAAAACAAAGATAATTTTAGTAACAATATATTTTCTCCTAAATAACAGTAATATGGAAGTGACAGGTATTAATATCGGTATCGGCTTTTAAAGTTGGTATTTGTATCGGCCAAAAATTTGGTATCAGTGCATTCCTAATTTAGTGGTTCTCCTTAGAAAACAAAATAGCTTTTACAGATATAGGCATCGTTAAACTCGTGAATCAAGGCTGAACCAAGTATCTTTAACTATGACGCACGTATACCTATATGGATTTATGAGTGACCATTACCAACAGCTTTATCAATGACCTTCTTCAAACACACAATAATCAAAGCATAAACACCTTTATCTCGAGCACACTCTCTCGTTCCCTGAATAACAGGCTCCTTTCTATCCAACTCCTTATACGCAAGTAAATCTTTCCCCAACACATTATTTTGGTCTCATTCTTTACATTCGTCTGTATTGTAAACCAAAAAATTCACGGCCTTATCGCCCCCTAGTCACTCCGCGTGACCTTTTGTTTTTTTTCTCCCCATCTCCCATCGAACCTTTTTTTTTTTTTTTTTTATTCTGCACGAACGAGGCAAACAGTTTACCTTTGCGGCTTCTGCCTTTTCTCTCGCATTTGTAATCAACATCAACGCCTCTCTTGCTGGTTTACGAGTGGAAACGGGACGCTATTGCTCTTTTTAAATTCATTGTCAGTTCACCTCAGAATAAATTAGGGCCATGAAGAAAGGCAGATATAGTCCTTTCTCTAGCGTGTCAGCAATATAAAGTAGATTTTCTGGTTTTTACGATTCTGTTCATTAACTACTACTTAGAAAATATTTTTATTTACCATTCAAATAAAGTTATATTAGTCACGAATAATAAACATTTGATTCATTTATTCATTTAGATTCTTAGGGGACCGCAGTATGAAGAGTGTTACTTCTTGTGGGAAGTTATCCTTCTGTAAATAAAATAAAATTTTAGTTTTAGGAAGCATGAAAACCTCTACATCGTAGTCTGCAAGGCTTGAAAACGTAGAAACAGGCATCATGAAAGTATCACAATCTATTTGTTACGGCTTTTAATTTATTGGATAACATTTTCGCTTACCCCGGGAGTAAGCCTACAAACTGCTTTGTTGTTGTTCTTGTTGGGGGAGTAGGGAAGCCGTATGGAAAAGCCTAAATGGTCTGAAAAAGATTTTTCGTGTTGACTTAAAGGTACAGAAATTTTAGGATAGGATATTTTTTATTTATCTATAAGAATGGAAATGTGAAAAATAATATGGATGTTAAACAGTACAGAACAATTATTTCTAATAAAATACGGGCTATTAATTTAAATTTTTTTTGTTGAAACAACACGCTATTTGACCGTAGATTTTAGCACGCCCTGAGTATGCTGGAGGTCGGATCACGTATTTTTTGAAATAGTACTGGCATTTCTGTTTTCTGTAGACTACAGGAGCCACTAAAAAATTTCACGTCAAGCGTCTAAAATGTTACCTTAAAATCCTCTTACATTTGAAGCCCACGAACACTTTGCTCGATCGAATTCGAAAAAGGCGCAACTATAATTAAGCTTCTCTAAATAAGGATTTCTAAGAAAAATGAGCTTTAAACTTTAAGAGGCTTATGTCCTCCCGAAAACACAAATAGAGTTTTTTTTTTTTTTTTGTAACCCATAGTGGATTTTAGTAATGACTACCATGGCGTAGGTTCATAAAAGGTACTGGTGATGCTTTGTGTAAAACAACTGATAAAAATTTCAAATGATATTGAAAAACGAATAGATTCCATTCGTGAGGTATTAGTCACAGGATAATGACATCTTATATTTTCTTCGACTTAAATTTTTGTTCTTGAAATCGATGTAGTATACACTACAAATGGCAGTCGTTCTAATTAAAATATAAATGACCATTTGGAATTTATATTTCTCCCACTAAGTTATAAAGGTTAAATTTTTTCTCTCTCCCTCACTGTATGACATTATTTATTATTTTTTTTTTTTGGTAATCTCGTGCAATGTGTAATCTGAAAAAAACCCATATTCTATACATAGCACGACCCTAAATGGCTGACAACTTTTCATGAAAAGACTGTAATATAACGCATATGAACTTTGTATTTTTTTCTATGTGTCTCCTTCCTTCCTTCTTTATTTGATAATTGTATTTTCTTTCTTGGCAAGAGTCCTGGGCACAGTGGTGAGAGGAAATGTTCCTTAAATGTCCCTTTAATGGCAGATGGTCTTCTTCAAATCACCTCAGTGACTATTCCATTTACCCTGATTTGTACGGAAGTCCCCAAATGACTTGGGTCAAGACGATCGTATTTCCAAACCCAGTAATTAATTGCAAATGTTCAGAAATTTAAAAGAATAACGTTTCCTTTGGCTTGAGTCATTTTAAGGCTATTGCGCGAATAAGAATAAGTAAATGAACCAGTTTTGTTTAAGGAGAGGAAGCTGGGTATTTTTCCCCTGAGTGGGACGAAAGTGAAAAGATATTGTTTGTAGGAATCGGCAGAACAAATGGTGATTGTCTGGTGTAGTCGAAAGATGTAGATTTCAGGAATATATCAGGCTTTTGGTGTCAGCTAGACTAGGTTAGGGTAAAAAGTACAAATGTGGTAGTTCGAGAATTGTTGTATGAATGAGAGAGAGAGAGCGTGTTGTGGGATTAATTAAAAATTGTGATACTAAATGTGTATGGAGCAGGATTGGAAAAGATTAAGGACGTAAGAAATTCTATTACAGAATATTTGCATCTGCGCCCTAACTGAAAAACATAAAAGGGAAGTTTTGCTAAGTGATTTGAATGCAAAAGTAGGTGACTGAGAAAGATGGAGATGGTTTGGTCAGCAGGTATAAAATTCCTTCAGTAAATGGAAATAAAAAGACCAGTGGAAATGCACTGCAAATCGGGCTTGGTTCCTTCGAAGAAATGATTAATAGTAAATATATATACATTTTACGCTTATGGAAGCTTCATTACGTGATACCTCCTGTATTAAGTTTGAAGTGGTGGAATAAGTTATTGACACTTATAAATGTAACTCTGGTTGGTAGAGAAATTCAGTTTTAAAGTTGAGTAAATTTTGAACATGGAAATCCATAAAAAATTAAATAAGTCTGAATTGTGTGAATGAATCGTACTATAGATAAGTGAATAAATTTAAAAACATTCAATTACTCATTAACTTGGATTTCCCTTGTGTGTGGGGCGGACGTGTTGGAGGTCTCTCTCGCGTTTTTTCACAGATAAGAAGGGTTTTTCGTTCTTGGTGATTATACCTTTTATAGTAAGCAATGTGTTAATAGTGTCTCCACGTAATACCCGGCGTGTAAGCGGAGAGTGTTATGCAATTGCAGATATTCTAATATTCTTTCTGCTCCAATCAGTACCTTAGAAATCTTTCAAATCACAGCTACTCGAGGCCTATTGTCCTGGGAAATGGGTAAAAGAATGCAGTGTATGTGTTAGTGCTTGGCCCTTCCCTTACCACAAAAATGTCATCCGACCAACCTCCAACCATTGCGCAAGTGACCCTGGCACCTACCGGTGCCTGTGCCCCACACACCAAGTTCCGTACTCGCGAACAATTGTCTGTACTTTACCCAATACCAATAGAACCGTTCCGACGTCGATGTCCGCTATTCAATCTGTCAGTGATGCCTTCTCCGATGAGGAAATCAACATGGCATATACGAAATGCAAAGATCTGATACCAGAGATCATTTTCAAGGAGCGATCCGCGAAGAACTTGTCCTCACACAAAAAAAATATCATATATCACTAAGTGGCTAAGGACCTGCTCGGTGGAAATCTACGCCGATGACCCTTACAATCTGCCTCCAAAGGGGCCCGCTGATCTAAGCCTACCCGCGGTGTACCACACAGACGTAAGAAACTCTATTACAGAATATTTGCATCTGCGCCCTAACTGAAAAAAAACATAAAAGGGAAGTTGAGCTAAGTGATTTGAATGCAAAAGTAAGTGACTGAGAAAGATGGAGATGGTTTGGTCAGCAGGTATAAAATTCCTTCCAGTAAATGGGAATAAAAAGACCAGTGGAAATGCACTGCAAATCTGGGGCTTGGTTCCTTCGAAGAAATGATTAATAGTAAATATATATACATTTTACTCTTATGAAAACTTCATTACGTGATACCTCCTGTATTAAGTTTGAAGTGGTGGAATAAGTTATTGACACTTATAAATGTAACTCTTGTTGGTAGAGAAATTCAGTTTTAAAGTTGAGTAAATTTGAACTTGGAAATCCATAAAAAATTAAATAAGTCTGAATTGTGTAAATGAATCTTACTATAGATAAGTGAATAAATTTAAAAACATTCAATTACTCATTAATTGGATTTCCCTTGTGTGTGGGGCGGACGTGTTGGAGGTCTCTCTCGCGTTTTCACAGATAAGAAGGGTTTTTCGTTCTTGGTGATTATACCTTTTATAGTAAGCAATGTGTTAATAGTGTCTCCACGTAATACCGGCGTGTAAGCCGGAGAGTGTTATGCAATTGCAGATATTCTAATATTCTTTCTGCTCCAATCAGTACCTTAGAAATCTTTCAAATCACAGCTACTCGAGGCCTATTGGTCCTGGGAAATGGGTAAAAGAATGCAGTGTATGTGTTAGTGCTTGGCCCTTCCCTTACCACAAAATGTCATCCGACCAACCTCCAACCATTGCGCAATGACCCTGGCACCTACCGGTGCCTGTGCCCCACACACAAGTTCCGTACTCGCGAACAATTGTCTGTACTTTACCCAATACCAATAGAACCGTTCCGACGTCGAGTCCGCTATTCAATCTGTCAGTGATGCCTTCTCCGATGAGGAAATCAACATGGCATATACGAAATGCAAAGATCTGATACCAGAGATCATTTCAAGGAGCGATCCGCGAAGAACTTGTCCTCACACAAAAAAATATCATATATCACTAGTGGCTAAGGACCTGCTCGGTGAAATCTACGCCGATGACCGTACAATCTGCCTCCAACAGGGGCCCGCTGATCTAAGCCTACCCGCGGTGTAACCACACAGCAGAAAATGCCTTCCAAACAACAAAATCCCTCTCAGAAATAATGGGAAAAAAATAAAAAAAACTCAGAAAAAATCGAGGAGACAAATGATAAATTATCAAGAATCTGGGACGTGATCAAAGGACTGCAGGATTCCCTAGACAGTCATAAAATGGTGGAAACAAATAATCTCACACGGATCTGGCATGCGATCAAAGGAGTGCAGGGATCGATTGACAATCGCACAGAGGGGAGCCACCAAACTCCTATGAATGCGGCATCCAGTTTTTCCTTGCCTCCCAGCAACACGGAAGTGCCCCCCTTCACCTGTAGGCCGTTCTGAGGAGACAGTTGGTCCCCAACCTCCCCTCCCTCCCCAGTGGCCTCCGGTGAAAAAGATAGGCCTCCGGTGATGATTACCAGCCCTTGTGATCTCCCCACCCTACATCTCCCCAAGCCAACCACCATCGTAGATGCAGATGAGAGTGATCTTGAGGGGTCTGGCGGCTGGCAGATACAAAACAAGCAGAAAGAAGAGAAGAACCTCTCGTTTGGCCGCTGGAACCGGAGCCCAACATTCGAGTTTCACCTCGCCCGACACTGAGAAGAGATGTCACGTAGCAATTCACAATCGGCGCTCATCGGTGACGCTAGACGCCATAGTGGAGAGAGTCAAGTTTCCTCACTGGCTCTGACCCACTCATCTCTCACGAACTCCCATGCAGAAGTAAACATAAAGTGGCTTACAGGATTACCGCCTGCCTATTTCAACACCTCGACGTTCTTAAAGGCGAGAATTTCCGTCCTAATATATTAGTTCCAAGATATAACCTAATCCGGGACCAACCACCCCCAGGGGAACTTACTGTCACTCCAACCAGGGTCATTTCCACCGCAAGTGCCAGCCAACCGCCCACGGCGAGTGACTGCCCACTCCCCCTGGATAACCCCCCATCCTCCCAAATGATCAGCGCATTCATCTCCCATCTTCGTGAGTAGCCATGGATACATTAAACATAATCTATTGGAATATTTTTGGCCTCAAGCAGAACATTCCTCTCCTAAACATGCTCTGCAAAAATTTCAATGGCATCATTGCATTGCAAGAAAACGCTCCTCTGGCCTCATGACCTTGACCATCTGCGATTCAATTCATGAAGACTTCAGAACCTTCTCGACTTCATCGATGCAAGTTACAGATCAAATCATAGCCGGTCGCCCGAAAGGGGGACTTCTTTCCTGTGGCACAAATCGTTAGACAATATGATAAAGGTGATGACCTACAGGAGTGACAGATTGCTTGGGCTTCAAGTGACAGTAGGGAACTCTAAAATCCTAATAATTAATGTTTATATGCCATGTGAAAATAACAATAATTTTGATCATTACTGCATGATCCTAGGGGAGTTACACAGTATTATTCAAGATTCTCTGCTGATCAAATTTGTATAATAGGGGACCTTAATTCTCACCCCACAAAACAATTTTATAATGAACTTACTCGCTTTTGTCAAAATCATGCTCTCCAAATTAGCGATGTAATGCTCCTCCCTCCCTCCTCTACTCATATGTACATAATAGAGCAGACGCAATTACAACCTCCTGGCTGGACCACTGCATCAAATCTCCATAACTTCATGATTCTATTATGACCTGCAATATTCGCTACGATCTTGCAACGGGCTACGATCACATCCCATTACAGGTGTCATTCAGTACCCCATCCCTCCCTACCGTGAACCCACTAACTGACCGCCCACCAACGGTTAACTGGAGTTTAAAAACCAACAGAAAACCAGATACTTTAGGGCGACCACGGAAACCAGGTTGCGGTCAATAATTCAACCGGCTGACGCCTTACTGTGTACCAACACAAATGTAGAAATGACCACCACAAGAGGGATCTGAATGAATTCTATTCGAACATAATCTCCGCTATGCTTGCTTCGGGCAGGACTGCCTATAGATTTCATCAAGGTAATTCTCGTAAATACCTGGTTGGAATGACCTGGTTAAGGATCTGTTATACATACTCACGAGAAATTTTTTACTGTGGAGGCAAAATGGCAGCCCGAGGGAAGGACACACTGCATTACTAATGAGGTAGGCGAGAGCGCATTTCAAACTTGCTCTTAAGCACTGCAGGTTAAATGAAAAACAACTAAGAGCCGATGCAATGTCTAGAAACGTAGAATCTGGTGATTACCCTCGTCTTTGGAAAGATATCCAGTCCTTAAATCCTAAAACTAAAAAGCTATCACAGAGAGTAGGGGAAGCAGTCGGAGACGAGGCTATCGCAAGGATGTGGGGTGATCACTTCAACAATATCCTGAAATTGCATAAATGATCAGGATTTCCCCGAAGCGAGGTAGATAACCTCCTTAATGACAACATTCAATTTCATTTTGCAGGACCGTATTACGCCAGGTAACATCAGCGATGCCATAAACAGCATACCTAATAATAAATCGCCCGGCTGTGATGGTAATTACATTTTGCTAGCTGCCTTATTCAATGCGTGCATAATTCACCAGTTTCTTCCAGAACTCCCTACTCTTAGTTTTCACTTGATACCATTAATCAAAACAAGCTAAAGGATGCAGCTGACCTGGCAACTACTGGCCAATTGAAATCACAACGATCGCATCGAAGATACTTGAGTCGGTTCTTCTTGTGAGACCTCTCACCTTTCTACACACATGACAACCAGTTCGGGCTTAAAGCAAACCACTCAACCGACACCTGCATCTACATACTGAAAGAATTGCTGAACTACTACCTATCATCAGCATCTCCTGTTTTCCTGTGTTTCGTAGATGTGAGAAAAGCATTTTGACAGAGTAAACTACCTGAAGCTATTCCTGAAGCTGCATAAAAGGGGCACACCCTATATCTAATTGGCATTTTACATTGCTGGTTCTCCACGCAGCAATTCTGTGTCAAACGGGGCAATGTATTATCGTACACCTTCGGCTCCCTAAACGGGCTTCGGCAAGGGACATTCTCTCTCCATACCTGTTTTAATAACTACACAGATGCCTTGAATGTCAACTGAACTCACTCCCAATCAGATGCACTGTCAATGAAACAACTATAAACAACCTCTGTTACGCCGACGATATGGTTCTCATTTTCCCCATCAGTGCATGGCCTCCAACGACTCATCGACACTTGCCGCCAATATGCAGAGGAATTTGATATAATATACAACGAAACCAAGACCCAGTGCATGTCGCTGCTCCGGGATCGCTTAAGCATATTGCAGAACCACAATTTTCCTCGGAAACCATCGGCTGGAATTTTTTGCGCGAATTTCCATATTTGGGTCACATTATTACGACGACCTAAAAGATACGGCAGACATTGAACAGAGGCGTCGTAAACTATGTGCAACTGGCAACATGATTGCAAGGAGGTTTGCCTTCTGTCACCGAGACGTGAAACTGCTGCTCTTCCGCTCGTACTGCTACAGTATCTATGGTGTTCCCTCTGGACGAACTATACCGAGAGACCACGAGACGTATCACTGTTGTGCACAATGACATTCTGAGACGCCTCACAAACACTCCACGCTACCACTCCGCCACACAGATGTTCTTAGAAAAGCGCCTGGACAATTTAAAAATCATTGTAAGGCGAACAATGCCCAGCCTGGTAACCCGAGTGAGAAACAGCGGCAACTCGCTCATAGAAAGCATCCTAAGGAGTTGAAGCAAGAAGAAGATCTAAATTGTGGGAAGATGGGAAAATGAGGCCTTTGTCCCCTAAAGGACTTAATCTCTGTATTATCAAGATGTCATCTGCAGATTTTGTCATTATTATATTTATTGCTAATATTTTATTTTTTCATTATTTCTGTGATTACTATCAAGTTAAAGTTTTTTTTTATACATACAATTTATCTATTTAGCCTTCTGGACCTGACTACTGTAACCACCTAGGTCTCTAGTTGAAATTAAAGTTATATAATCTGTGCACTAACTGTTATAACTCTCAATGCATTTTTTTTTCTCACCATATTATTACTATTAGAAGACTGCTGGGCCTTGACCCAGGCTAACATCCCAAACATCTCTTGAGAATGGGCCACAGAAGGTCCTGAAAGTACTCGAGTGTGGAGTAAAACTTAATGTAAAATACTTAGAAGTAAACAAGTTACAAATCGAATTGTGGGTTTCTTTTTCAACTATTACCATTATTATGATTACTATCTTTTATGCTACCTCAGCTATTTTGATGGATAAGTGCCGATTACTCATTTTTCCTATCATGTTGACTCATATATCTAGATTGTATATGTTACTGTGTATTTTGTATATTCATTGTATATGGCCCTGAACCGAAATAAAGGATATTATTATTATTATTATTATTATTATTATTATTATTATTATTATTATTATTATTATTATTATATTATTAATTTATTCCGGTTATTTAGCTATGTAAACAGCATGTTTAAGTGTTTCATGTCACATTGATTAATCTCTTTATTCCTATTGATAACCAAATAAATAGTTGACAAAACTATTTTCCATTCGTTATGGTCGTTAAGTTCTAGTTAACGTTGAAGCACCTCTATTTTCGCTGTATAATTTTTTTAATTTGTTAGATTTACATTCCTATATTTTCCTTCTCCCCACAGCGTTCCTCTAACATTTTCTATGTCGTAGATTCATGTATTATGTATACGGTGTAAAATTACCTAATACCTGCTCAAAGAAACAGTCTCGGTAATTCCCGTCGACGATGGCAACACAATGGAAAAGCAATTTAAACCAACAACTCGCCGTTTTCTGACATATCTCCCTGCGTTTAAATCCGACAGACATAATGGACGACAAATGTCGCTAATATTCACTAAATTCTGTCCATTTCGTCGAATTGCGTCTCTGGTGTGAAACAAAACGCATTAAGCTGCTTCTTGATAACACGCTCGCATAGACGCGATATTCATCACGAGTTCCATTTATCAAAGCTCGGCGCGTGGAAATATCTAAGGATGAGGATCAGTTAGCTTCTGGGAATCGCATTTTCCTGCGACATAAATGGAGGAAACTCACTTTGAAGCAGCAGCGGATTCAAGAATTCTAACGCCAGGTGAATCCCATTAATGGCGAAATGTACTGGGTGAAGAGAGCGAGAGAGGGAGAAACAAGACACACAGAGACAGTCGTTGTTAGAGAGAGAGAGAGAGAGAGAGAGAGAGAGAGAGAGAGAGTCAATATTCTTCCACAATATCCACCAGTTTCATAATGAAAATCACAATTAAACCAAAATTTTCCATTTGAATCTATTGAATAATAAGTCTTATAATTACCCTTTTTCTCTCCATAGGGGTTAGTTCCGTCAGTGGACCTCATGCGGTGCACTGTAAGCATTACTTAAGATTCTTTGCAGCGAGCCTTCGGCTCCTAGCTGCAACCACTTTCGTTCCTTTTACTGTACCTCCTTTCATATACTCTTTCTTCATCTTACCTTCCACCCTCTCCTAACAATTGATTCATAGTGCAACTGCGAGGTTATCCTCCAGTTACGCCTTTCAAACCTTTTACTGTCAATTTCCAGTTCAGCGCTCAACTCGACTCATCACCCTTTTAATATTTTCTCTTTGTAGACGATACAAGGATCCCAGATAAACTGAACATTTACTTGAGTGCATGAATTGTCGTCTGGCAAATGTCAACTGGAATATATAACAATATCTCAACGTACGAGACAAAATATTAATAACTTCCCCACCTTTTGCTCCCTTTCCTTAGTTCAAATTTCCTCTTTGATACAAATCGAGTTTATTCTGGGATTCTGTATCACTTTGACGACTCTTATCTGTATGAAAATCTGTCGATTATGAAAGAGAAACATTTATATAACATAATGTAGTACATTTTTGATGAGTTGAAGTCCTGGAACACCATGTTTAATTCACATTTAGTATATTATTCCTTAATTAACGCCTAACCCGCAAGGAGAATATTTTGCATTTGTATCAGAAACAAGCATCTTTAAGACGATTATTATTGATGTTTGAAGGATGGCCTTGCTATGTCTAAGAATTAGAAGACAGACAGACAGACAGACAGATCCGGACGAACCAGTGAAACGTTGACTTAATTTAGGCACCTTAACGCTTTATTCATATTTACTAGACCAACGTTAACAGCCGATAAAGTTTATTTAGCAAACACTCAATTCTAGACCAAAAGAAGGAAGTGAAAGACACTGAGTGAACTTTTGAACTGTTTCATTTATTTACTTGCATTGAGCCTAAAGATCTTATTATCTTTGTTATCTAAACAAAGAATGTGTACTTGGGATGTGAAGTTACACATATGTAGGCACACAAACACAAAACACACACACACACACACACTTACTTTTCTGGGCCTTCTTACACCGTACATTAAAAGCGAACATGCTATGAGGAACTTTTTATTTTCTTCTTTTTTACATTTTCGAATGCAGTTGAATATGTGAAAGTTTGCTATTTATTGCAATACCTTTGTCATTGACAAACTTACCTCCTAGTAAAGATTCTTCTCCTTCTTCAAAGGGTTTAGACAGCCGCTTCAAAAATAGACTCGTCAAGCCGAGATCTTACGAAGCCTTTATTAGAGCAAACACACTTTTGATCCTTATGAAACTGACGCAATTAAGAGCTTCTCAAAGGAGGAATGAAATCATTAGCGCGGATTCAGTCTTCAGTCCTTTGATCGGGTGAATGGGTTCTTGCCGGAAAAATGGTCTACTTTTTTCTAAAATTCCCTCCTTTATTCACAATTATCGAATGTTTGGAAAACTTCAAAGAAACTGAGAATGTTTCTTACAACTTAGAAGTGTATTGGAAACGTATATTGATCAAAGAATACTTCAGGTTTCCTTCTCAGTTCTTTTTATCAGTAGTAAGGTCTTGTGATCAGTAATACGGTTAATTTATAATGTTTTACGACTTGCATACTCTATCAAAGAACTTACGTATCGACAAAAAGCAGGTAAATAGATGACGACGCACTGAGTTGTATTTACTCTGTACACAAACACACTACAATAATTCTTTTCCTCTACTTTAGTCTTGTATTGTGTACTATATCAGAGAAATTGCGTAACGAAAAAAAGAGCAAGTAAATAGAATACGACGCACTGAGATGCATTTACTCTGTACACAAAAACAATAACAATTCTTTTCATCTGCCATTTCCTATTTTCCAGGTTCTCTCTTGCATTACTTACCCAGTGATTCGTAAATCACATTTACTTCCTATTACGGCCATTTCTGTAGTTTACTTAATCAAACCAACGCAGGCAGGAGCCTAAGAACTCTTAAGCTGTCTTAAAGGACTCCACAGTCTTCATGGTACTGCAAGAGCTACCCTTTCCATCCTACTTCCTCCCTGGTCTTACACATCAGACAGCATCAATCATTGTACAGTCACTCATATAAGTTCATGGATGTCCGGGTGTTTGAGAGAGATTTCCATTTCACCGCTTTCTGGATGACAGGTGTCTGGGAGTGTGGAACTGGCGAAATGTCAACTACCTAACTCTGCTGTAGAAAGTTTCGGTGTGTGCCCGTCTTATGTCCAGAAAGGGGTTGGATGGAATTCAGCTTTATGCCCGGAGACATCCATGAACTTATATGAGTGACTATACCTCACAGTCCTTGGTTTTTCAACAAAGCATTTAGCTGTCTCCTTAAGGATTTCTTCCTGTTTGTACCACGCCCACAGACTTGTTTCTGTTATTTGCAGTGTGAGTTCAAAAGCAGTGGTTCCCAGTCTTATTTCCTCGGTTAGTTTGTGATTTCCACAATGCTCAAACGAAATATACTTTTGTTCTATATTCCAGCAATGTACAATTAGCAGCAGTGATTACCTTTAGCTTCATTCGTTGTTTAGGAGGCATCTTCTCTGACGATATGGTCTCGCAATACTCCTCCAGTCTCTGCTCTGCCGTTGAAAGCATAGTATTATTCAGCTATCGTTACCCATTATTCCATAGGAAATTACAAATTAACTGATGTAAATGTACAGGTGTTCTCTCTCTCTCTCTCTCTCTCTCTCTCTCTCTCTCACACACACACACACACACACACGCTTACCGATCCTAGACGTATCACATAGGGAAAAAAACAGATGGTTTTCTTCTATTGT
>NC_061110.1:105222674-105240174 GCF_015104395.2 Macrobrachium nipponense
GGTTTTCTTCTATTGTAACTTCTGTGATTCATTTTCGAATTCATTATGCAAATTAAAATTGGAAGGACGATAAACTTGTACGAAAGGAAAGGTGTAATATGATATTTTGTATTTGGCGTTTGTGCTCTACTCCATTTCCTTTATTGTCTATTATGGAAATGGGAGGGTAGGGCAGCCATCCCCACCTCTCCCCACCCCCTTGCAAACTGTTTCATCCTCACAGTGTGAGGTGGAGCAGGTAAGAGAACGGGAGGGTAGGGTAAACTTTTTGGTCCACACCGGGTGGGCAGGGCAGTTATGGGAATGGGAGGGTAGGACAGAAGGATATCCACCCTCCTTCTGTAAACTGTTTGGTCCCCACTGGGTGGGGCAGGGAAGGTAGGGGAGCGGGCGGGTAGGGCATCCATATATCCACCTCCTATAAACTGTTTAGTCCCCACGGGGTGGGGCAGGGATGGTAGGGAAGCGGGAGGGTAGGGCAGCCATATACCCACCTTCTGCAAACTGTTTGGTCTTTACCGAGTGGTGTCGTGTTGGTAGGGGAATGGGAGGGTTGAGTGTACAACAACCATCCTCCCACAAACTGTTCGGTCCTTACTGGGTGGGGGGCGTGGCAGGTAGGGAAACGAGTTATTATGCAGTCATCGACAAATTCTATATCATTTTGGTTAGTTTCCAGAATAATAAATACTAATAATAATAATAATAATAATAATAATAATAATAATAATAATACAGCCAACTTAGAGGGGAAGACAACCACCAAGATATCCCAGAAACCGAACCAAGTAAGAGAGACTGGTAAAACATATGGAACAATCCGGTATCACACAACAAACATGCAACATGGCTCCAGGAAGTCAAAGAAGAAGAAACAGGGATAATAAAACAAAGATTCACAGAGATCACGACAGACACAGTCAGACACCAACTAAAGAAAATGCCAAACTGGAAAGCCCCAAGTCTCGATGAAGTCCATGGATACTGGCTCAAAAACTTCAAGTCCCTACACCCACGAATAGCAGAACAAATCCAGCATTGTATGTCAAATCACTAAGCACCCAAATAGATGACCACAGGAAGAACATCCTTAGTACAAAAAGACAAGAGTAATGGAAATAGTATAGCCAGTAACTACAGGCCTATCACCTGCCTAATAATGATGTGGAAATTACTAACAGGTATCATCAGTGAAAGGCTATACAACTACCTAGAGGAGACAAACACCATCCCCCACCAACAGAAAGGCTGCAGAAGGAAGTGTAGGGGCACAAAAGACCAGCTCCTGATAGACAAAATGGTAATGAAGAACAGTAGGAAAAGGAAAACCCTAAGCATGGCATGGATTGACTATAAGAAAGCCTTCGACATGATACCATACACATGGCTAATAGAATGCCTGAAAATATATGGGGCAGAGGAAAACACCATCAGCTTCCTCAAAAATACAATGCGCAACTGGAATACAATACTTACAAGCTCTGGAATAAGACTAGCAGAGGTTGATATCAGGAGAGGGATCTTCCAGGGCCACTCACTGTCCCCACTACTCTTCATAGTAGCCATGATTCCCATGACAAAAGTACTGCAGAAGATGGATGCTGGGTACCAACTCAAGAAAAGAGGCAACAGAATTAACCATCTGATGTTCATGGACGACATCAAGCTGTATGGTAAGAGCATCAAGGAAATAGAGACCTTAATCCAGACTGTAAGGATTGTATCTGAGGACATCAGGATGGAGTTTGGAAAAGAAAAATGTGCCTTAGTAAACATACAAAAAGGCAAAGTAACAAGGATTGAAGGGATAAAGCTACCAGATGGGAGCAACATCAAACACATAGATGAGACGGGATACAAATACGTGGGAATAATGGAAGGAGAATTATAAGACACCAAGAGATGAAGGACACGAACAGGAAAGAATATATGCAGAGACTCAAGGCGATACTCAAGTCAAAAACTCAACGCCGGAAATATGATAAAAGCATAAACACATGGGCAGTGCCAGTAATCAGATACAGTGCAGGAATAGTGGAATGGACGAAAAGCAGAACTCCGCAGCATAGACCAGAAAACAAGAAAGAAACATATGACAATACACAAAGCACTACACCAAGAGAAAATACGACAGACTATACATAACACGAAAGGAAGGAGGGAGATGGACTACTAAGTATAGGACTGCGTCAACATCGAGAACAGCGCACTGGGGCAATATCTGAAAACCAGTGAAAAGAGAGTGGCTGAAGAGTGCATGGGAAGAAGGACTGATAAAAGTAGACGAAGACCCAGAAATATACAGAGACAAGAGAAAGAGAAACAGAACAGAGGACTGGCACAACAAACCAATGCACGGACAATACATGAGGCAGACTAAAGAAATAGCCAGTGAAGACACATGGCACGTACATACTGAGACAGACGAAGAACTAGCCATCGATGACACGTGGTCAATGGTTACTGAGGGGAGAGCTCAAGAAGGAAAACTGAACGAATGATAACAGCGGCACAATATCAGGCCCTAAGAACCAGATATGTTCAAAGAACGATAGACAGAAATAACATCTCTCCCATATGTAGGAAGTGCAATACGAAAAATAAAACCATAAACCACATAGCAAGCGAATGTCCGGCACTTGCACAGAACCAGTACAAAAAGAGGCATAATTTCAGTGGCAAAGCTCTTTCACTGGAGCCTGTGCAAGAAACACCAGCTACCTTGCAGTAATAAATGGTATGAGCACCAACCTGGGGGAGTGATAGAAAACGATCAGGCAAAGATCCTTTGGGACTATGGTATCAGAACAGATAGGGTGATGCGTGCAAATAGACCAGACGTGACGTTGATTGACAAATCAAGAAGAAAGTATCACTCATTGATGTAGCAGTGCCATGGAACACCAGAGTTGAAGAGAAAGGGAAAAAGGGAAAAAAAAAATGGATAAGTATCAAGACCTGAAAATAGAAATAATAATATGGGATATTGCCAGAAGAAATTGTACCCATAATCATATGAACACCTAGGCTCATGATCCCCAAGAATCCCTGTGAAAAGGAATCTGAAAAAACTAGAGGCCGAAGTAGCTACAGGACTCATGCAGAAGAGTGTGATCCTAGAAACGGCGCACATAGTAAGAAAAGTGATGGACTCCTAAGGAGGCAGGATGCAACCCGGAACCCACATTATAAATACCACCCAGTCGAATTGGAGGACTGTGATAGAGCAAAAAAAGAAATAATAATAATAATAATAATAATAATAATAATAATAATAATAATAATAATAATAATAATAATAATAATAATCAATAATAATAATAATAATGATATATAATGATGAATAAAAAAATCTCTGGATTGAAAGGACAACTTGGCCAATATAAGTAAATAAATAAATAAACAAACAAACAATACACTCGGAATTCTTCGCTGAAATAGAAGGCAATGGTTTTATCTCTACTTCTCTTTCAGGAAGGTCAGGAGAAAGGTGCTGCAGTGACATCGATTTTGTATTTCTATTGTGTCCTTTTATCAGGTGGGACCTTTGACTGACATTAATCAGTATCATCATCATTATCTACATCATCATCATATTATGATCCTACAGTGAATTCAGAGTTGTGATTACAGTAATTACAGAGACGGAAGCATTTTTTTTTTTATACGATCATGTGTGTTGACCCAAAGTTGAAAAGGAGGGCATATTCAAAATTGAGGTAAAAATGCAGTTATTGGTTGGTTATAAGAAATAAAAATTGCTGTAATTGTTCTAAAAAACAAGGGATATTAGTATTGCCGATGTCAATAATAAATAGAAATCAATATTGATTACGAAGTCTAGCAAAAGAGTGCTAGATAGATTATGAAAGCATATTTATACAGTTAATTTTCAAACGGATAAAATCACGCTATCAGACTTAATAGTAGCGTCAGGGTAAAAAAAAAAAAAAAAAAAAAAAAAGCAGAAATTATTTTGCAAGCGAATTTTAATTTTCACACAAATAAAATCACGCTACCAGATTTAATTGTAGCGTTAGGGTAAAAAAAAAAATTTAAGCAGAAATTATTTTGCAAGCGAATTACGAAATAACATGACGAGAGTTCAATTATCCAGAGAATGTTGCTTCTGAGGACGGATATTTTTTTCCCCTCAAGCGATTCGTGAAGTGTGAAACACAACAGGAAATATCTATTTGAAAATTCTTCCTCTATTTTTTTTAATGACTGAAACATTTCCAGAAAACGGTCAGTTGATCTGGTTTGGGATCATTTTTATATTTTGCGAAAATCTGATTTGGTGCTCGCTTGTTTTTCCACTCTATTTTTACCTCTAATGTAACTCCGTTGATATTTTCAACAATTTTAAGTTGATTATCGCGCGTGTTTTGCGATGACTTCTTTTCACGATCATTTTCCGTATATCCTTCTCTTTATTCTTTGTTGGGCAATATTTATACGTAGTTCATTGAGAAGAGAGAGAGAGAGAGAGAGAGAGAGAGAGAGAGAGAGAGAGAGAGAGATTCAGGGTAATACAAGAAATGTATTTATGCAATCCGTAGTCCTGTAAGTGTAAAGAGAAATTTCAGTATGAAATTTCAGTCTAAATCCTCCCCTCCTCCTCTCTCCCCCCCCTCTCTCTCTCTCTCTCTCTCCTCTCTCTCTCTCTCTCTCTCTGATGAGAATGGTTTTCTGATTTGCACTGTATCTCAAGAGATGTGGTATAGTTAAGATTAATTTTCTTAATAACCGGAATACACAACTACTTTGAAAGTGTTATTTCAAAAAGGGAACATTGTTTTAAAAGTGAACGTTGTCTTTACTAAAGGGGTCCATCGTTCAGGAGCTGGATGATCCAGTTGAAGCGAAGATTCATGCGAGATTCATCAGTGAGATTTTCCTGTCTTTTAGACAATTTTTTTCTTTCCAGTGTAAACTAACACTTATAATCAAGTGCGAGGTATTTCTCCTGTCACGCCTTTCAAACCCTTTACTGCCAATTTCCGTTCCAGCGCTCAATGAACTCATAGGTCCCAGTGCTTGGCCTTTGGCCTCAATTCTATATCCAATTCAGCGCTCAATGAATCATAGGTCCCAGTGCTTGGCCTTTGGCCTCAATTCCATATCCAATTCAGCTATTCTGTTCCATAAAAGGAGACAGAAGTATTGCATATTGGTTTTTCAATCAGCCTCTTTGGAAGAGCATTGCCGAATGGCATGAGAGGCTTATATATATATTCTCTCGAGCAACAGATAGGAATTACTGGTCACAGAGTAAAACTATCATACATTAGAATGGATGCACACAAGTATCTGTCAAATTAAAACTTGACAACAAGCGGACAACAAAAATTCAATCTTATGTCATTCACATGAGATTATCGAAAAATCGGTCCAGTCTTTCAAAGTGTTTCAAATGGCTGCGTAATTTTGCAGATATATTCAGACTTATTTAATTACCTATTATTACGGCATATGAGTCTTTCACTTAGGTCCCTAAGGGATAAGAAAATGACGTATGTTCTAATCTGAGATTAGTGCCGTCAGTGTACCTCACACGCGGAGCACTGTAGGCATTACTTAAGGCTCTTTGTAGCGTCCCTTCGGCACCTAGTTGCAAACCCTTTCATTCTTTTTTTTTACAGTACCTCCACTCATATTCTCTCTCTTCCATTTTACTCTCCACCCTTTTCTAACAATTATTCCATAGTGCAACTGCGACGTTTTCCTCCTGTTACACCTTTGCAACCTTTCTCCCGAATTACCATTCAGCGCTGAATGACTTCATAGGTCCCATCGTTTGGTCTTTGCCCCAAATTGTATATTCTGTTCAATTCTATCCAATAACGTAGTCTAATAAAAACATCCCTAATTCACTACTACGACTACAATACAGCTATTGAAATCTAGTTTTTAAAATCCTTTCAAGAAGGCTTCCTTCAGCCTCATGAATACTGATCAAATAGTCATGGATTCCAGTATTCCAGAATTCAGGAGGGTTCCTGGAGCACCTCATTTGACTGCGGTCGGAGTGGATGGAAAAATGCATAGAAGTGGAAAAGACAATAGAGTCTGTGAATAGTGCTCGCTCTCTTTCCTTACTGCTGTGGCCTTCTCTGTTTTTTTCCGAAACTCTGATCATCCATTTTGCTCTCCCGAATGCACCGGTACGCATACAAACGCGCATGCATATATATATATATATATATATATATATATATATATATATATATATATATATATATATATATATATATATATATATGTGTGTGTGTGTGTGTGTGTGTGTGTGTGTGTATTATATATTATATGTATATATACAAAGTAACGTATATATATATATATATATATATATATATATATATAATATATATATATATAGATAGATAGATAGATAGATAGATAGATAGATATCGCATTAATAACGAAGAAACAAAGTGGTTATCATGTCTATTGCTATCACGGTGAAATTTTGGTTAGAGATATATATGAAAAAAATATGAAAATATATATGCCTGAAATTATTCATAAAATGATATAAAACGTCAATATTTATCCAATAGCCATGTACGGCAGTTGAAATAATTAGTACTCAAATTATAACACCAAAATTTTCCGCATCAAATTCTATTCATGTGTTCACTTTGCAATATTTGTAGCTGTAAATATAATTATGGCCGTAATTGAACTACGTCAGTCGGAAATAACACAATTGATTCGGTTCCACTTCTTGACTAATCCTGGTAATGATATTTATCCATCTGATGCTATCTATATTACATAGATGATATAGTGATATGTTGTCTTTTACTGTGATCTTATAGCTTATATTCTTTTAAGATTGAAAAATGAAAGCAGCAAATGTCATATATAGGTGATATATATATATATATATATATATATATATAATATATATATATATATATATATATACATATATATATATATATATATATATATATATATATATATATATATATATATATATATATTTATATGTATGTATGTATGTATGTAATGTGCCTAAAAAATTTAGAGTAGATGCGCGGGACTTCATGATATAGGTGGATACTACAGGTTAAGTATTAGGCACATACTATATATGTAAATACATCTATCTTTTTCCTCCGTGGCATCACCTTTATTTATATGCATATATATGTATATAAACGAGGAATGAACTTATGGGTTTTTCAATAGGGCAAGCTATTTCTAAACGATTTAATACTACACAACATAACATTTTCAATCCCGCGGAATTTCAAGGTTATAGGCCATGAGATTATATATATAAATAAATATATATATATATATTATATATATATATATATATATATATATATATATATATATATATATATAATCGAATACCACAGGAAAAATAATAGACAGCAATTTGTCGACGATGTCTTAATGAAGGACTATAGCGCTCGCCTACGATTTTCTGCTTAATACTTAACCTGTAGTATCCACCTATATCATGAAGTCCCGGGCATCTACTCTAAATTTTTTAGGCACATACATATGTATGTGCCTAAAAAATTTAGAGTAGATGGGCGGGACTTCATGATATAGGTGGATACTAAACAGGTTAAGTATTAAGCAGAAAATCGTAGGCGAGCGCTATAGTCCTTCATTAAGACATCGTCGACAAATTGCTGTCTATTATTTTTCCTGTGGTATTCGATTATATATAAATATATATATATATATATATATATATATATATATATGATATATATATATATATTATATATTTATTTATATATATCTCTATGGCCTATAACCTTGAAATTCCGCGGGATTGAAAATGTTATGTTGTGTAGTATTAAATCGTTTAGGAAAACGAAAAAAATTAAGCTTGCTAATTGAAAAACCCATAAGTTCATTCCCTCTTGGTTTTCGTTTTTATATACATATATATGCCTATAAATAAAGGTGATGCCCACGGAGGAAAAAGATAGATGTATTTACATATATAGTTTATATATATTTATATATATATATATATATATATACTATATATTATATATATTATATATATATATGTTAAATATAATATAATATATTATATATATTATAATATATATATATATATATATATATATATATATATATATATATTATATATATATATAGTACGTATATATATATAATATATATTATATATATATATATATATATATATATATATATATATTATATATATATAATATGTATTATATATATATATATGTTATATATATATATATATATATATATATATATATTAATATTATATATATGTAATACAATATATATATATTATATATATATATATAATATATATATATAATATATGTAATATATATATATAATATATATATATATATACTATATATATATATTATATATATATACATATATATATTTATATATATATATATATTATATATATATATATATATATATAATATACTAATATTATATATATATACTCGTATATATATATATAATATATATATATATATATATATATATATAATATATATATATATATATATTAATATAATACTTTATATATAATATTATATCATATATTATATATATATATATAATTATATTTATATATATATAATACATATATATATTATATATATATATATATATATATATATATATACTATATATATGTATATATATATATAATATTATAGAATATATATATATATTTATATATATCTATATATATATATATTATATACACACCCACACCGCCTTTTACCTTTAGCGCCATCTCCAGATATTGCTACTGTTTTTGTCCTGCCTAAGTATTTACGGAATGGGGCTGGTAGACTCTGAAACATTTTTAAAATAGCAAGCTCTGAAATAAATACCCCTTTTGTTAGGAATTCTTTTGAATGGAAAGATATTTTACTTCAGAATATCATTGAGCATAAAATGCTGCCACTTTTTTTATATTTCACTCATTCAAAGTAAACGAATCGTTTGAGCTATATAATTGCTTGAAGAATATCGTACCTGTCGTAGGAGGCAAGTTCAATTTGTTTGAAGTCAAGCAAACTTTCATTAACAGACAAAAAATAAATAAATAAGTAAATAAACTGGATGAAATAACTCATTCAGCGTATTACCTCCTCAGCAAGATCCTATTCATAAGATCAAGGGGCTGCTGGATGAATTTACGCTAATGATTCAGTTCCTACTTTGACAAGCTCTCATTACGTCACCTTGAGAGAGAGAGAGAGAGAGAGAGAGAGAGAGAGAGAGAGAGAGAGAGAGAGGGGGGGGGGAGGAGTTATGCAATTGCTCTGACGTGAATTGATGACGTAGGTTTGTCTGAGGGTCCGTTGGGGGTGGCGAGGGTCACTGCACGATGTTGATTATTCATTGTCGTGTTTTGCAATGTATCTTTCTTGTGCAACTTTTTTTTTAAAATGCTAACCATATTCAGTTGAAGAGAACGGATAGGAAATTTTCCTTTGTTTAATTGAGTAATGTGAATTCATCACCACTTAATATATATTACATTGTCTCGGAGATTTGTACTGATCAGTCTAACATATGAAACGGTTCCTAATGTTGCCAGTTTTTTTTACACAGTTATTGCAAATGTTTAGGAAATAATGATGATAAGTAATTTCCGACGACTTGTTAAGAAATACAGATCAACAGAAGAAACACAGCTAATATTTGTAAATCTAGCTGATTTCAGTTATTATATTATATTATATTATATAATATCTATATATATTATATATATATATATATATATATATATATATATAATATAATAATTATTATATATATATAATATATATATATATCAATGCTACTGTCAAAAATAATTGTTACTTGTTGTGAAGCTCAACCCTCAACTTTAAAATACTTTGTCTATTCTCAAATAAAGATTCATATCAACATAAAGCACAAAGTGGGCGAGTCAGGCAATTCTGACTCCAACCACCCCCCCCCCCCCCCCCCCCCCCCCCCCCCCCCCCCCCCCCCTCCCCCCCCCCCCCCCCCCCCCCCACATTGCTAGCAACACCAAAAAATGAAATATGCTTATATCCAATTACGATTAAGTTTACTTCTCACATGTCACGAATTGACCCCGTTATGGAAAACTCGCTCCTTGGAAATACAATCCTGTTCATCTGTGCGTATATGAGACATTCGTAAATAACTGTTACTCTTTATTATTGCCCTTTAAAACTGTAAGTGTAAGATCATTTTTTAAGGATGATAAAGAATCCTCAATACGAAAAATGACTGCATTTTCATTTTTATTCAATTTCCTTTTTGCAGTGTGAAGCAAGGTGTCAGACATTTTTTTTTTCCGGCATCGTATTTTCGCTAAACTTTGTACCAAGTAGCAAATATCAGTTTTCAGTTTTATTTCAAAGTTAAAACTAATCATGTTCGCTGCAGGAATGACGTCGGAACGAGAACTTACATAATTTGATACCTAACTTAGATCAATTAATTTCTGTCTCCAGTTTAGACTAATTAGTGAATCTTGTTACTGGTTACAAATCAGTTATTATCTACGAGGTCTAAAGTTTGGCGGCGAGATTGTAAGTGTGAACACGTGTCGCTGATATTTACAAGAATTTTATTTAAGTTCTACTAAAGCCTGGGCTATAATTAGGTCTGTGAGTGAATCTCTGTAACGCTCATAAATGTTCACAGTTCAATTAACTGTTACTGTCGCGTGATCGTCGTAAGATATCGCATCCGTAACTTCTCTGTATTTCCCTTTTACACACAACAAATTATTTACGTCCAAGAGTGATCTATACAATGCACTTTGTTTCGTTTTCCTTCCTTGTAATGGTAGTGTGTGATAGCTTTAGTCCAGATATCTTTTTTGTCTCATAATAATCTTATAATCATATTAGTTATAAAACGATACAGTCGATTTATGGCTTTCCATAACGCTTATTTTTCTATACCTCTAAGGATATGAACCGTTTATTAATACGACGGGCACAATTACATCAGCTAATTGTCAGTAACTACGATTATTTTGTAGTGATTAATATTTAGCTTATTGGGAAAATTGTACATTCCGTATTTCTTACAAAATCTAATTAAAAGAATTTCGTAGATTATAGCTGTCTATAAAAAAAACTTTAATATGAATATTCTATATTAGTAGAATAAAGAGAAATACAACTGCATCATTTAAAGGATATGGAGCAGCTGTATTTCTCTATATTCTACCATAAGGAATATTTATATTAAAGGTTTTTGTTATAGACAACTGTAGTCAATGAAATTCTTTTAATTAGATATTGTAAGAAACGGAATACTATAATTTTCCCAACACCATAAATATTATTCACTATAAAGATAATCTTTATGCAGTTACTGACAATCAGTCGAAGCAATTATACCTGTCAAAGAAAAATAGGCCAGTTATGGAAAACATAAAACAACTATTATCACATCCGCCGAAAAACAAGTAATTAATAACAATAACTGATATGATTAGGCAAGACGAATGGCTCTCTATTACTAAGTATTTGTGATCATAATACATTTCCCAAGTCATTTACAGACCCAATCATGTGTCATCTAATTGTGTGTGTGTGTGTGTGTGAGAGAGAGAGAAGAGAGAGAGAGAGAGAGAGAGAGAGAGAGAGAAAGTACAATTTGTCTCTCATATTCTCAGTTGATTTATAGTCATGAATTACAGACGTTTATGGATTGAGGGTAATGATGCTTGGTTTGCAATATCTGCATAACTGTATTACGTTCTTGTACAGTTTAGGGGACAATTATCTATGCATCTGTAAAAACTTACCTTTATTTTAAATCTAGGATACTAAAATAGATATTGAAAACTGTTTACATGTTTGGTATATCGTAAGAAAGCCGATTGATTCTCTCTCTCTCTCTCTCTCTCTCTCTCTCTCTCACACACACACACACACACGCACAGGCGTACATGATATTATATTAAGTATATTAGTGTTATTTCTTATCAGACAACTTACAAGGAGTGTATATAACTATAGATCGTGAAATCTGTTACTTGGAAGATATATTCCTCCCTTATAACGAATCGAATTCTAAAAGGTGACAGAATTCTTTTATGATGAATGTCAGCGTATGTCCCCTGAAGTAGCATTTTATAGGACTGGTAGTTGTGGTGAATGCGATGTACGTGTGAAACGGATATATATAACCAAGGCCAACAGAACTCTATTGGCCTTGTATATAACTAGAGACGGTTGGTTTAGACAAGCGATTCAATTAGGAAAAATGGTCAGAATTAGAGTATAATTGCATTACCTAACTTACTTTATAGCCATTATGTTTAGCCTTAAGGATATTTATCAAGAAACATTTGGTAGCGTTGCTTTTAATCCTTTACTGTTTTAATGTCATGGTTTTTTTTATTTGAATTGCCCTAATTTGTTTATGTAAAGTTAAATTGGATATAGTCTGTTCATGTAGTGAATTCATTTAGTGAATTATGCGTAAGTAAACAATAGAGGAGCAGTAGGGAAAGCACTAAAGACGGGAGACAATACCAAAAATAGATTAGGCAAACCACAATGAAAATCAAGCTGAACCTACTTAAAAAAAAGAATGTAAATAATTGTCAAAGATCGATTATAAAACTTTACGTAAAACAAATAAAATGCACATATTCGTTAGTATCTTTAACACATCCTCGGCAGAAACTATATAAAACATGCTTCAGTCAAATTGCTTTTATATGCTGACTGGATGACACTTTTTCATATAATAACTACACGCAAATCTTGATCATAAAACTTGAATGATTCTCTCCAGCCGCTGACCTAATTTAAGTGAAAATGTCAGTACTGTATTGATGGGGTCATGATCATTATTATACTAATAATCACAAGTGAACTTTTCGTCTTCCTTGTTATTAATTAAACAGTTAACAGAATTCAGATAATCGCAATTAAGGAAGTGATTATACAAATTATTTGAAAATATATTTCCATTGGCAACGACACAGTTTGATAAACAATTAATACCGCATACTTTTAAGACCTGATACTATGATATGATCAGAGTCAAAGGAATAATTAATATTAACGTCGTTTGATTTTCAATTTTGTCGAAGTGGATAATACCAGAAAGAGAAGATTAAAAGTCCAGACTCAGCGCATATAACAAACGGTGACATAGTGAAATGTCTCCTTGTTTTGAGGTCTGATATAATATTCCTATTCAGAAATATTCGTTATAATTAATGTTACATGAAACGACTTCCGCTTATTAGGAAACCTAAAATGTTGTCAACAATTGACAATAGTTTGTTTGTCGACCTAACCTCAAAGTACATAAGTAATCTATTGCAGGCAGATAAGAAACTGGTTAAGTTATGGTAATAGGTAATATTAATAAACTGCGAGTCGTATTCCAAGTAAAGTAAATATATTCTTTCTATGCCGGGGAGGGGTTGTTAGAAAGAGAGAGAGAGAGAGAGAGAGAGAGAGAGAGAGAGAGAGAGAGAGAGAGAGAGAGAGAGAGAGATCTAGGTAGAAATTCAACACTCATATAGCTAAGGAGGAACCTGACTTCATTGTGACAAATCTGAGAAAAGAGAGCCACTCAACGGATCCACGCTTACTACTCCAGTCCGTCCTCTTTTGGGTCAGATTCATGTAATCACAATAATCACCGGAACTCTTACACTCGAAATGGCGGAGATTAAATGACGCAACAACGGCAACCCAGTCCTCGCCATTTCAACAACGCAAAGGCCATTGGCTCCCATACAACCACAATGCAAAGACCAGTAGCTCCCATACAACCACAATGCAAAGACCAGTAGCTCCCATACAACCACAGTGCAAAGAACCAAGTGCTCCCATACAACCACCCCCCCCCCCCCTTTGCCAAAAGACCAATAGCTCCCATTACAACCACAATGCCAAAGACCAGTAGCTCCCATACAACCACAATTGCCAAGACCAGTAGCCCATACAACCAACAGTGCAAAGACCAGTAGCTCCCATAAAACCCAACAGTGCAAAAGACCAATACCTCCCATACAACCAACAATGCAAAAGACCCAAGGTAGCTCCCATACAACACAATGCAAAAAGACCAGTAAGCGGTACCCAACCAAAATGCAAAGACAGTTAGCTTCCAATAACCAACCAACAATGCAAAGACCGAGTAGCATCCGTACCAACCACAATGCAAAGACGCCAGTAGCTCCCGTACAACCACAATGCAAAGACCTAGTAGCATCCCGTACAACCACAATGCAAAAGACCCCCCAGTAGCTCCCGTCAACCCAAAATGCCAAGACGCAGTATGTTCCCGTCCACAATGCAAAGACCAGTAGCTCCCGTACAACCACAATGCAAAGACCAGTAGCTCCCGTACAACCACAATGCAAAGACCAGTAGCTCCCATACAACCACAATGCAAAGACCAGTAGCTCCCGTACAACCACAATGCAAAGACCAGTAGCTCCCATACAACCACAATGCAAAGACCAGTAGCTCCCATACAACCACAATGAAAAGACCAGTAGCTCCCATACAACCACAATGCAAAGACCAGTAGCTCCCATACAACCACAATGCAAAGACCAGTAGCTCCCATACAACCACAATGAAAAGACCAGTAGCTCCATACAACCACAATGCAAAGACCAGTAGCTCCCATACAACCACAATGAAAAGACCAGTAGCTCCCATATAACCACAGTGCAAAGACCAGTAGCTCCCATACAACCACAGTGCAAAGACCAGTAGCTCCCTTACAACCACAGTGCAAAGACCAGTAGCTCCATACACCAGTGCAAAGACCATAGCTCCCATACAACCACAATGCAAAGACCAGTAGCTCCCATACAACCAATGCAAATCGCAGTAGCTCCCATACAAGACATGCAAAGACCGTACTCCCATACAACCACAGTGCAAAGACCAGTAGTCCCTTACAACCACAATGCAAACACCAGAACTCATCATACAACCACAGTGCAAAGACCAGTAGCTCCCATACAACCACAATGCAAAGACCAGTAGCTCCCATACAACCACAATGCAAAGACCAGTAGCTCCCATACAACCACAATGCAAAGACCAGTAGCTCCCTTACAACCACAATGCAAAGACAGAGCTCCCTAGACAACCACAATCAAAGACCATAAGCCCTTCCATACCACCTACAATGCAAAGACCAGTAGCTCCCATACAAACCACAATGAAAACCATCTCCCATACAACCGCAAGCAAAGACCAGTACTTTCCAATACCACCCAATGCAAAGAACCAGTAGCTTCCCATACAACCACAATGCAAAGACCAGTAGTTTCAATGCCAACCACAATGCAAAGACCGATCTCCCATACAACCACAAATGCAAAGACCAGTACTCCCATACAAACCACAATGCAAAAAGGCCATAGCTTCCATCCACAACCACAAATGCAAAGACCTTCAGTAGTTTCTCAATGCAACCGTCAATGCAAAGTACCAGTAAAGCTCCAATGCCAACCACAATGCAAAGCCCATAGCTCCCCATACCACCACAAGTGCTAGAAACCCCAAGGTAGCTCCCATACAACCACAATGCAAAGACCAGTAGTTCCAATGCAACCACAATGCAAAGACCAGTAGCTCCCATACAACCACAATGCAAAGACCAGTAGCGTGCCCTAACAACTGCAAATGCAACCAGAGACCAGTGCCTTCCAATACGCACCCACAATGCAAGACAGTAGCTTACCATAACAACCCACAATGCAAAGACCAGTAGTATTAATGCCATACCAAGCAAAGCAGTAGCTCCGATACAAACCACAATGCAAAGACCGCAGTAGGCTTCCAATGCACAACCAAATGCAAGAGACCAGTGCTCCAATACAAAATTGAAAAGACCAGTAGACTTCCCATACCAACCAAATGCAAGACAGTAGTTCAATGCACCGCACAATTGCAAAGACAGTAGCTCCCATCAACCACAAGTGCAAAGACCAGTTAGCTCCCTAACAAACAGTGCAAAGACCAAGTAGCTCCAATAACAACCACAATGGCAAAGACCAGTAGTTCCAATGCAAAACACAATTGCAAAAGAACCAGTAGCTCCCCATAAACCAAATGTAAAGACAAGTAGCTCCCAAATACCAACCACAGTGGCAAGAAGTAGCTTCCATACAACCCAACCACATGCAAAGACAAGTGTTCCAAATGCACCACAATGAAACAGTAAGCTCCCATACAACCACAAGTAAAGACGTAAAGTAGCCTCCTACAACAATTGCAAAGACCAGTGCCTCCCATACAACACAATTGCAGAAGACCAAG
This sequence comes from Macrobrachium nipponense, assembly GCF_015104395.2. Classification (NCBI taxonomy): domain Eukaryota; kingdom Metazoa; phylum Arthropoda; class Malacostraca; order Decapoda; family Palaemonidae; genus Macrobrachium; species Macrobrachium nipponense. The sequence continues at coordinate 105,238,988 of NC_061110.1, forward strand.
TAGCTTCCATAACCACCACAATGCAAAGACCGCAGTAGTTTCCATGGCAACACCACAATGCAAGACCAGTAGCCTGCATACAACACCAATGCAAAGACCGCAGTAGCTCCCCATAAACAACGTGCAAGACCAAGTGCTCCCAATCAACCACATAATGCAAAGACCAGTAGCTTCCCAATGCAAAAAACCGCAATGCCAAAGACAGTAGCTCCAAATAACAACCACCATGCAAAGCCAGTAGCTCCCATACAAACCACAGTGCAAAGCAGTGTTCCCATACCAAGTGCCAAGCAGTAGCCCTCCATACAACCAAATTGCCAGAGACAAGCTAGTTTCAATCGCACAGAATGCACAAGACAGTAAGCCCTCCGCATACAACCAAATGCAAAGAACAGTAGCTCCAAATACACACACGTGCAAAGGACAGTTAGCCTCGTACAAACCACAGGAAAGACGCAGTTAAGCTTTCCGCATAACAACCATAATGCAAAGACCCAGTAGCTCCCATAAACCAACACAGTTGCAAAGACCCAGGTAGCTTTGATAAACCATTATGCCAACACAGTAGCTCCAATACCAAACCAAAGTGCAAAGACCAGTAGCTTCCCATACAACCTGACAATGCAAAGACAGATAGCTCCAAATGACCTAACCAAGTGAACAAGACCAGTTAGTTCCATACAACCACTATGCAAAGACCAGTAGCAAAACCTCCCATACACCACAATGCAAAGACAGTAGCTCCATACAACCCACAGTGCAAAGAAAACCATAGCTTCCATACAACCACAATGCAAGACCAGTAGCTCCATACAACCACAATGCAAAAGACCAGTAGCTTCCATACAAACCCACAATGCAAGACCAGTAGCTCCATACAACCCAACAATGCAAAGACCCCCAGTAGCTTTTTTTTTTTTCATACAACCACAATGCAAAAGACCAGTAGCTTCCATACAACCACAATGCAAAGACAGTAGCTCCCCATACAACACAAGAAAGACCAGTAGCTCCCATACTACCACAATGCAAAGACCAGTAGCTCCCATACAACCACAAGAAGACCAGTAGCTCCCATACAACCACAATGCAAAGACCAGTAGCTCCCATACAACCACATTGCAAAGACCAGTAGCTCCCATACAACCACAATGCAAAGACCAGTAGCTTCCATGCAACCACAATGT
>NC_061110.1:105242674-105257674 GCF_015104395.2 Macrobrachium nipponense
GCGTGTGCATGTGTAAGGTTCGTCAATTTATAGGTTTGCCATATTATTAAACCTAGTGACATGTCTTTGCCAACGAAGAAATCCGGTGCAACTTAAGTAATATATATATACGGGAATTAACGACATAGATACTACACTTTTTTTTTTTCTTGGAAATCTCCAGTGCTTTGTTGAAGTGACATATAAAGAGTTCTGGAGCTTCTCGATTGTGACGTGACAAATGCGAACATCATCAATTTGCTGAGCTGGTAAGAAGATTTGTCAGTTAATGTCAGTTAACAGCAATCAGGAGGTTGAAGATACTTCAAGTAGATTAGAGACCAACGTAATGCATACGTGATGACTCTTCCTTCCTTTCCTTAGGACTAAGAGATAGCAGGAACAAACGTACGTTTAATTATTATCGCTTTATGAATACAATTCATAAAAAAGAAGATAGGTCTCTTACGTGAATAGGGGGTGGGGGATGTACGTAATTATGTAGGTATGCATGTAATTATATATATATGATATGTATAATTTATATATATATATATATTATATATATATATATGTATATATATAATATAATGTGATAGTATATGTATATGTATATGTTATGCCATAAATGTATATTTATATTTGTCATAGATAGGTTTATGAGATAGTAACTATATAGAATAAGGCAAAACACTATGTAACTGTCCTTTCGAAGGTATGAACCAAATAAGTGATATATTACTTCCTCAAAATCAGTACAAATTTTAGTTAGTGCCAAAAAAAAAAAAAAAAAAAACATGAACTGAGTTCGTTTCCACCAGAGAAACCTTATCAATCAGTCATCAGCAAACTTCGAATTCAGTATAAAACGATTTGAATTCCTTACCGGTCATTCATCTTGCGTTTGGATAGTTCAAAATAATGATAACAATAATCAAAAGAACATATTTTTAAACTCATGGTCATCAAAATTTTGCATTTCGCTGCAATAACTTTTCATGTAACTCATTTGCTCAAAGCACAAATGAGAATAGAAAAACAATCAAAAGTAGTTCAAAGTAATCGGAATAAAATAAATCTTATTATGTATGTTAATGTACGATATAAAACTTTTATTACTATTATATTTTTATTATTTAAAAGAATAACCCTATTCACAAGTAACAAGCCCATAGGAGCCATTAGCTTGATATTCAAGCTTTCAAAGATTATGGTGTTCGTTAGAAAGAAGTAACGGAAGGAAATGGGAAACAGGAGGAAGAGATCAATGATTAAAACAAGGATAAAATAACAAATTGGTAATCAAATACAAAGACAAATTGTGGCTTCGCTTGGACTTATGAAGTTCAAACTGCTGGACATCCTCTGGGAGACTGTTGTTATTCAGTACAACGGTGGTCGTTCTTGTGCGAATTTAAATCTATAAAAAACGACGGACCAAATTTTGAAACCATTCACATTAAAGTAGCGTAATTCAGATAACATGTAGGACAACGTAAATCATAAGTCTTAAGTGTACTTTCAATATAGTTAGTAATCTTCTTCAACTATTCCAGTGGATGCGAACAGATTCTTTTTTTTTCCAGAATGCAAAAAGAAATAAATTAGGAAGAAATTGACACAATGACAAGTTTTCCGTTTGATTTTGCTCAGGAAAAATTTTAAATCTGGGTGGTCTCCATGTGTATTTCATGGACTACTGTATCTGTCTGTAGAGTTTCAAGTTTTTTTCATAGCATTAATTACATACATTATAATCTTTTTTGTATAACCTAGTATATTGCATGTCGCGCCTTCAATTGTCGTTATTAAGTTCGTGCTTTCTTATTTAAAGAAACAAAAACAATGTTTATAGCAAAGCAAAATAGATTACATATATAATAACAAACAATATGAACTGGGCAAGAATTGTTTATACAGGGCAATAAATTCCTTACAACGTTTCGTACGATAATAATTCAATTGCAGTGTTTTTCCCGCCGAATGCAAAATATTTTAAAATTTATTTTATGATAGGCTACATTTCACCTTTTCTTTACATAAACGACGGTACTGTTTTAGCAGTGTTTATTTCAAATTACTTCTCCTTCCTTTATAATACTTGTTCTATATCTCGACTAGCAGAATATATCGTAATAAGTCGCGCTAATGTTTGACAATTGAAATTTATTACATTTTTCATTCTTTTTCGCTGGTTAATGAAACATTTCATTCATTCTTTTTACTATTTGTTTACGAAATGTAAGCTAGATATTTCTCAGCTCAGTATTTTAAAAGCTTAAACATTCGAATACACGAGAAAGCGATGATTCATCTTTGTAGTTTATTGAAACTCCTGCCGACGATAACTCATATTCCTGAATATTTATCAAACCTTTATTGTTTAATACACAAAACGAGAAAAATGTTAATTGTTTTATGCATAACTTTGAAAAACGCAATATCTACTAGATATTCATCAAACTTTTATTATTTATTACACAAAACGAGAACAGTCCTTTTAACCATAAATTTATAAACCAAATGCAGTATAAACGAGATTCATTTACCTCTGTTCAGCCTACCTAGTACTTCCTAATCTATCTGACCTGTCTCAGAATGAGGTAAATGAGGATGAAGAACTTGGGGGAGTTACTGGCTGAATGCGTTAATGTAGAATAAGCCAATATCAGAAAAACTAAAAGACTCGGTATGTGCAGCTCACTCAGCCATAACCTTTATCACTACGTGATTGGTAGAGTACCTCCTACGTACATATTATTATTATTTTTTTTCTCTCTCTCTCTCTATCACAGTCCTCCAATTCGACTGGATGGCATTTATAGTGTGGGGTTCCGGGTTGCATCCTGCCTCCTTAGGAGTCCATCACTCTTCTTACTATGTGCACCGTTTCTAGGATCACACTCTTTTGCATGAGTCCTGGAGCTACTTCAGCCTCTAGTTTTTCCAGATTCTTTTCAGGGAATCTTGGGATCGTGCCTAGTGTTCCTATGATTATGGGTACAATTTCCACTGGCTCAAATCCCATAATCCTTCTTATTTCTATTTTCAGGGTCTTAGATACTTATTCCATTTTTTTCCCTTTCTTTCTCTTCAACTCTGGTGTCCCATGGTATTGCGACATCAATGAGTGATACTTTCTTCTTGATTTTGTCAATCAACGTCACGTCTGGTCTGTTTGCACGTATCACCCTATCTGTTCTGATACCATAGTCCCAGAGGATCTCTGCCTGATCGTTTTCTATCACTCCTTCAGGTTGGTGCTACGTACCGCACTTTATTTACCTGCAAAAGGTAGCTGATGTTCTTGCACAGGCTCTAGTGGAGGGCTTTTGCTACTGAATCATGCCTCTTTTTGTACTGGTTCTGTGCAAGTGCCGGACATTCGCTTGCTATGTGGTTTATGGTTTATTATTATTATTATTATTATTATTATTATTATTATTATTATTATTATTATTATTATTACAGCTGTTTGTTACAATATATAAAAACATCCCAGAAATATTAACCATTCCTCTAATGAATTACATAAAAATAAAATTTTTCGTACCACGGAGATTATTATTATTATTATTATTATTATTATTATTATTATTATTATTATTATTATTACAATTATATCAATAGAAGAACATCCCGGCAATTTTAATCATTCCTCTTCAGTGAATTACATGCAAATAAAATTCAGTATCACTTTTCCGTACCACTGAGCAGGGCAAATTTACGGGGCAAAAGTAACAATAAACCGGATTCCCTGGGCTACCATATCTTAGAGGGTCGGGAAAGAAGTAACGGATTGCCCCGTGAATCTCCTCCTATATATCTCGCCGAGATATATGGCTACCAAGAGGGATGTTGTCAAACGCATACCTTATTACCTTTACCCCTCGACTATGGGAAATCTCGCAAGAACAATAAAGGGAGACCTTAACGATTTTGTGGGGTGGAGAAGAGAGAGGAAACTTCGGTAGAGGAAACTTCGGTAATGAAAGACCTCGGTCAGATTCGTGTTGAAGACGAAGCCAGGCCGAGCTACGGAAGAGTTATTTCACTGAGAAGATTGACGTGTAAACTGGTCGAGATAGCGGGTAGTCTAAACAAAGAGAATCTCTCTCTCTCTCTCTCTCTCTCTCTCTCTCTCTCTCTCTCATGCTTAGGCTTTACTAAGTAGATGGTAAATATTCACTATAGGGGGAGCATTTATGGCTCAAAATATTTGCAAAGATGCGGTACACATCGAATTTATATTAAAGGATATTGTCGCCATCATATCAAGCGAGCATTCGATGACGTACAAACGGAACTAAAATACTGAACGTACTTATTTATTTATTTGTTTATTCATGATATTAAAGACTAGCAAAGAAAAGTAAAAAGAAATCTGATATACAGGAGAGCCGAGTCTCTCTCACAAGGACCATGTTGTCTTCAAACTGAACCATCAGTACACACTATATCATTTGTGTAAGCCTTTGTCTTTGAAGTTCACCGTTTGTGTTGCTGGGAGTAAAACCAGAGAAAAATAATTACAAAGAATATGAGGAACATAGATGTTTATAATTTTTTTTAAAGTGATACTCAACACAATATGCATTGTCACATGTTCACGTCACTGGGCTTCGTGTTCAGTACTTAGGTGAAGAAGGATGTATGAATTTAAGAAGAGAGCAAAATAAATTAAAAACTCTAAAAAGTAAAGAGAGAAAAAATAAACATAAATGACGCAAGGAAAAAAAACTATAATTATGCTCATTGGTATTCTAACGTGAAAGTTGAGACAGGCATACAAACGTAAATAAACTCTTTTCTCGTACTAAGTAGAAATAAACTTCGATGCAGTTTTATGATATTCGTGGCTTTTTCCTAAAGCTCTGAGTGGCAGAAACTTCAAAGAGTGATTGGACTCACATACTACAGTTTTAAAAAGAAGTATATTGATGACATGGCCACATCAGAAATATTATCTTAAACGAAGAATGAAGGCCAAAACTCCTGAAGACAACGATGATGTCTAAGAACCTATATTAAATATGTATACAAAATGTCAACTGTTATTACAATATCGCCAGAAAAAAGTTATTCTTCACCAACAAACTTCGTCAAAAATACAGATATTTGCTACCCCCGTCGTTGAACGATAAATGATTATGTTTATGAACGAAATATATTACGAAAAATGTTTTAGGAATATGACATTCCTCTTCAAAGATAATCGTTTTCAACAAAGTGCAATAATGGGTGTCCTCCATGTACAAGCTCCAGTTTCAGATACGTTTTAACGCGTACACCGAGCTATATTTTCTATTATATCGGGGTATTCTCGTCTGACCCTAGTTAGACTCATGAATAAAATGCGTTTCACTTCTACAGCTTTTATGTTTTTCTCGAACTTGATGGACATGAATTTTACACAAAACTTCCCGGTGCGTATTGGTTGTTTAAGCTCCATTTACAAGGGCCAAGTAGAGAGGAAAGTCAAGTGAACAAGTGGACTACTTCTCTTTTTAAAGGCCAGTATCATAGGGCAACTGCTTGTATACACAAAGCAAGTGATTCAGGCAATTAACCTCTCAGCGTCCGATGTGCATTTGGAGCATGCACATAACTTCTTTGTTTTGCAATGGATCTTACGAAGACTGTAATTAAAAATGCCTCCGAGTTATTGTACAGTGAGATGTTAGACATAATTGAGGAGGTGAAATGTTGTCCTTAAACTTTTAATTTTCTGTTTTACATCATTAATTGTATAGTTTTCAATTTCCGTTTTCTTGCATATGTCAGTGAGAGCACTTGTTTCGATATATTTCGGTATGCATGCTCCACAAACACTCATGCTCCATATACAATAGAACAAACTTGTATGTTCCATCTTCAGTCCACTTTGCTGGCATTTCTGAATAAACAAAACAATGAGTACAATAAAATTCCTGTATTCGGCACAACGTCTGCCCTGCAAATGAGCTGGAATGAAAGGTGATGAGGGTTGTCAATTGCATGTCCACACAGGTCAAGTAGGTATAGCAAGTAGCCTGCCAGGGGTGATTGGAGGAAAGCGACTTGCCTCTAAATAGAACTCGTGTCTATTCACTTGACTTGCTCTTCAGCTTGGCTGTCAACTTGCTCCTTACTTGACTTGCACAAAATATTGGTCAAGTGTAATGTTTACACACGTCAAGTTACTTGAAGTCAATTGTGCAAGTAACTTGCATATAATTCACCCGAAATACCGAAAGATGTCTCATACTTTGATGCATCAGTAAGCTTCACGGTTGTAAATGATAGGCTTACAATAGACTTCCAAATTCATATCAATTGTAGTATTTCTTAAACATTTATGGAACACTTTTCATGGACTGTCATATTACCAAATCCTCTGACGGTAGGGAGCCCTGCTCAGCAATAAGCTGTCAAGGTTTACATATCACCACAAATGTGGCATTAGATTTATCAGGATTTAGAAAAAAGGGGATGTAAAATTAGAGTGAAAAAATATTCAACATGTTAAAGAATCTTCAAAGATAAGATAAGTTGTAGGCCCCGTTTGAATACATCATCAGTTAGAAAAAAAAAAGATTAACCCTCTACAATGGAAATAAAACTTTCCTAGATAAATCGACAACGAAAACCAGAGCAGTAAATTTAAATACATAATGAGCACATTGCTGAATTTAGAGAAAGACTAAAACAATTTAGGCAAGAAAAGAGTCAAGTGTGGATCCGGTGCACCATGCAAGATGAATCAAGTTCATCATGAATACCATAACAGATAAGTGATGATAGATAAAAATAAAAGCAAAAAAAAAAAAAAAAAAGGTGGAACAAGAAAAATATTTCTTCGATCCTAAATATTCTCGGTTCACTGCGATTTAACTTGATTGTTGCCGCTTTTCTTTGTAGTTTTCCCAACTTAGATTTTTCTTTTTTTATTAGAATTTTATTCACAACACGCTGATGGTGGCAATACATTCATTTTCTGTGACACCGAATTTTTCTAAAGACTTGTATTGTATTATTCCACTGCCATAGGTGAGGTTATTGTTACTGAATTACACTTAAGATCATGTAGACATACTGTAAATAAGATTATAATTAAAATCATAATTTTGAAAGCCTCAAATAAAAGCGGTCAAATAATCGTGCTGAATCGCATTGAACACAGTATATTTAGGTTTGCAACATATTTATCTGCATCTATGATAATAAGATCCGAGTGGATCTTTCTTGTTTGCCCGGCCCGGGTGGTGGCATGGTAGGTACGGGATTTGGATGGTAGGGGACACATGACACATCCACCCTCCTCTTGCAAACCCGTTTGTCCGGTCGGGTAGGGACAAGGAAGGTAAGGGATCGGAAGAGCAAGGGAGACGTGATGGGCAGCACCGGATTCTAGCGCAGAATAGCGCGAGCCATCAAGCTCGTTAATAAATAGGCTTTACCTTCGTTAAATCATAGAATGCAAACCTTATTCTCTTGGATTTATTCCGCCCAGTCTACACATCAATAAACTTGCACATAAAGTTTTATTACGTGGATAAGTCACAGGTTCATGGCGATGGGTATCTGTAAATATAGGAATTGGCGTCAAAATCATGAATAAAATCGGTCTCATTTCATTGATTATATTATTTGACAGTCAAGGAAAAAGGACTCTCTCTCTCTCTCTCTCTCTCTCTCTCTCTCTCTCTCTCTCTCTCTCTCTCTCTCTCTCTCCAATAATTATGATTTCATCTAAAGAATAATCAATCATCACGGCTAATACAGGATCTCGAATAATATAAAAATTAATATGTTAAGTACAGGATCATTTCTACAAATCATAAATAGTAAATGTAGGATATTATCATCTGCAAAGCAATTTATGATTGAGTCTTTTGAAATCGTATATGTCATTTTGCATAATATTGCATTTTGATGGATTTATTCTGACGTTTATATTTGATAGTTCTCAATCATTCCAAGATGCTGACGAAAAATTCATCTGGACGATTATATTTATGAGGAGTCACGTTCCGGAACGGTAATTGCATCTGTAAGTGCTTTGGCGTTCGCTGTGATAAGTGGTGTTTGGATGTTTAAGTCTCTCTCTCTCTCTCTCTCTCTCTCTCTCTCTCTCTCTCTCTCTCTCATTTTGTAATAATCGGGTAATTTAGTGCAGAAGTTTTATACGTATTTATTGATTAAGTCTCTCTCTCTCTCTCTCTCTCTCTCTCTCTCTCTCTCTCTCTCTCTCTCTCTCTCTCGATAACAGTTAGGCGGATGAGGAACTTAAAAGCCATAACTGCTTACCTAATAAAAAGACATATTTTACATATGATTGTTTTTTCCCCATTCCACATATAATTGTTTTTCCCCCGAAGGATAAGGAATTTATTGCACGGCAATAATGACTTGATTATTTTCATTATTAAAGACATGTCGTGTTGATAATAGGAGTGAGGGTCATTATGGTGAAAATAATTACTTTTCCGATACTATTTTGTATATGCATAATCAATTATCTAGGAACTCTAATGGTTTTTAAATGATCAAAATCATAGGTTCTGGATAAATTGATTTAAGGGTAGTTTGGTGGTTATAAAAGTGAAGCAAAGACAAATTTCAGTTATCTTAGCACAATCACCAGCCAGTAGTATGTAATGTAATTATGGTGTTAATTCATTGCTCCATATAGCAAAATTCATAAAGATTAAGCGTTTTCCTGCTAAATCTTAAATGCGTTATGACACTTCTTCCACAATATTGCTTCTGAAAACTACCAATCTTCTATTAATATTTGAAGGTATAATGAGCAAAATTCCTTTTGCAAACATACTCGATAATGAGGTATCATTGTCATTGAAATCGTAACTCTTAGAATATAATGACGAATCTGATTATGAGCAAGCTATTAATATACAGGCAATGAAGTGACAATATCGGATTGTGCTTGAAAAAAATAATTTTTACTCATAAATCAAAGTCTGTGTCAATCAATGTACGGAAAATATATTGTACTCGGCATATACTTGGTATATTAATTATATAATGCGTATATCCTCATGGTATTGAAGATTACTTGTTTAACACCTTGAATATTTTATATTGAAAGCTGTCCACCTCAAAATCACGTGATAGATGAAATATTCTTAAGCTAAGAACTGCACACACCTGACAAAGTATGCAGGAGATAATGAAAAAGACATATTGTGACTTATGCAAATTTATCAAGATTAATCAATTTTTCTGACAGTCATAGTTGTTGCAAATACCCATAATTTTGACGCACGACAGAATTGAATACCTTCAATGAATTCTTCGTACTTCAATTGAATCAAGCTTTTGAAATCATTGAATTAACGGTAGCCATGGATATCGGAAAAATGCGGAGAAGTCAGTATGCTATTGACAGTGTGTCGGATTTGTCATCTCCCATCCCAAACACACACACACACACACACTCTTATATATATATATATATATATATAGATATATATATATATATATATATATATATATATATATATATATATAATAGTATATATATACATGTGTGTGTACAGACACATGTATATATGTGTGATGATTTTGAAAAAGGTCTTTACGTAGTTTTTATGGCAGATTATGCGCATATGATTAGCGATAATGATTCGGTTTTTGTCCATCGCTTATTTGCTTCCAGCCATATTGCTTTCATTAGATATATCCCAATATAACTAGTCAAAGTTAAAAAAAAAAAGGCGATCAATACTTAGTAGGAAAGCGAATAACGTTAAATATTTACGTAACTTCTGGAAAGAGGGGAATTTGTAAGCCAGTTGAACCATCTCCATTTGCAGTACCTAATGCTGCTTGCTATGATATTGTCTACAATCCCTCAACATGCATTTCCACTCTCTCAGTTGCTATTGTTAGGTGGAAACATGTTAGGATGAGGCTTACATTATTCTCCTGGCGAGGGGAAGTGTCAATTTCTCACAGAGACTAGGATCCGTCCGTCTATGGTTTTCCTATATTTAGCAAAAGGTTCAGAAACGCATCGCTACTCTCATACAATTTTCCTTGTTTTAATAAGTACTTACATATATTTCTTGTATTAATTGTTTTTATTTATTTTTTTTAATTTTTTTTTTTTTTTTTTTTTGATAAGTGACCTTTCTGTATTTCCATTACCTTATGTTACTACTTTCTAATGAACACCATATTCTGTGGAAGCTTGAATTTCCAGTCAGTGGCTCCTGTGGACTTGTTCCATATGGATAGGGTTCAGGTTCTGGATGATAATAATAATAATAATAATAATAATAATAATAATAATAATAAATAATAATAATAATAATAATAATAATAATAATAATAATCGAGATTATTATTATCTTCTATTGTTTAACGGGAATTCGGATACTTGCCTGAGTGAAATGGCCAAACGGCTGGACCAATGGGCAAGAAACTTGGCAGGGTTATGGTGGGGAAGCCATAAGATGGTTTATAATGGTGTTTCATCCTACCCAACCACCGCCCCCCGCCCCCACCCCTCCGAAGGGGGCGGGGGTGAGAAGGGATTCCCTAAAACGGAGTCTGTTCTGCCCGTGAAACGAGGCGTGTTATTCCCCGTAGGCTTCGTTGCTTTACGAATTTTCACACAAAATTTCTGTATACATGAATAGAAGGTTATTATGATACATGCAAGATTTCGCTTTTGTCAAGAAAAGATTTAATAGCCTTTAGCCTATGTCTAGCTTATTCATCGTCCTCAGTTGAACTTTTCACATGGTAGAATCACATCTCTCACTCTTTTATGCATTATTACAGCGTACTTGGATGATATATCGGTAAAGTTTATGTAATTCAGAATAATATGAGGCAAAAAGAATAAGCTGGTGTCTGAAAATTAGGGTAACACTGGATTTTATAGTAATTTGTTTCTCTCGTGACCTACTGTAATTGCTCTCTTATCATAAAGAGTACTTATACAGGTAGGGAAAGGTAAATTATCATATATACCCAGCTGCAAAGGAAAGGTTTCACTAACTACAGAGTAGACTTATTTAGATAAATTGATTAATAAAATAATAAATAAATACTGTATAAAAACCATTATCATAGCAAAAGTTTCCAATAATTTTGCAGACCTATTGTGCATCGATTTAATATAATTTCAAAATTAATTATTTAGAAATTTGAAATAAATGAAAAATTAAAATGAAGGGACTTCTTACTTTTAGGTTACGGTACCACTGACAGTGTATATATATTAGAGAGAGAAATTTTATGATAATACAGCCTCAAAAAGTTATATAAAAGTAATTTATTTCGACGAATTACTTTAATAAAATATATTTTTTGCCATCCTAACAACCGTTGTTCTGTTATCATATATAGTTTGCGCCAGTAAGGAAGCAAAGAAAAATGTTCCTATTGCGGAATTGTATTTTTTGGACAAATTGCCAAAATGTTTACGGTCCTATTGTACATCAATTGAATATAATTTCTAAATTATTTTAAAGTTTGAAATAAAGGGAAAGCAAAAATGGAGGCATTTTTTACTTTTATTTCAAAGTACCACTGACAGTATATCAATAATCGAAAGGGAAATACTACTATGATAATACAACTACCTCAAAAAGATATAATTGATGAATTACAGCGATCAGTGTAATTCGTAATATGTGCGACAACTATTGTTCTGACGTCATATAGATTGATTGTGTTATCAATAACCAAAGGAAAATGTCCTTTATCCTTTGCCCCGTTCCTTTTTGCGGAATTGTATGCTGGACAAATTGTGAAACAGAAGATGATATTGGTCCCGAATAATCATCCATTTTCGCAATTTTTTTTTTTTTTTTTTCATTTCTACGAATTTTCTTAGGTGGCTAAATTCACATTTATTTTTCATTTCTAATGATGTGGAGAATAGACTTTACTTGACTAGTTTAAATGAAAAAAAAAAAAAAAAAAGAGATTCCCTGCTTACCTTCTCTAAATTGTACCATAATATTGAATAATGGTGCCTCTCTCTCTCTCTCTCTCTCTCCTCTCTCTCTCTCTCTCTCTTCTCTCTCTCTCTTACTTTAAAGTTTGTTTTTACCAGAATCCACAAGAAAGAAAACCCCGCCATTTCGGTGGCTCCCTGTTTCGGAGAAATTGGCTTTTAATTAAGATTAGCGGCGTATTACATAAAAAATGAACGAGTCAGAGTTTTAAATTTCAAACAAAAAAGGTATAAGTTTCATGTATGTATATATGAAGACCTAACGAAGACCTGAAGAGCTCTCATATGTAGTTGTGTTTCATTTTTTAAATAAATTGGACTAATGCTGCATCATCATTAACCTTACTGAAACTACTTTTGTGCCCTCCCCGTAGGGGGCTAGTGCCGTCAGTGCACCTCATGCGGTGCACCGTAGGAATTACTTTAATTAAGGTTCTTTGCAGCGTCCCTTAGGCTCCTAGCTGCAACCCCTTTGCATTCCTTTTACTGTATTTCCGTTCATATTCTCTTCCTTCCACCTTCCTTTCCACCCTCTCTTAACACTTTCCTCTTATTACACCTTTCAAACCTTTTTACTGTCAATTTCCATTTCAGCGCTGAATGACCTCATAGTTCCCAGCACTTGGTCTTTGGCCTAAATCCTATATTCTACTCTACTTTTGTGCCCCTTCCAAGGTCCATATTGGCAAAACTTGAGTATTCTGCTAATAACGAAAAACGTGTCTAACACCAGGAACAGAGTCGTGAGAAGCTTTTATAGCAGAGGGAAGAGGATAAGGCCTGGAGCACGCGAGCTACTCTGTGGCGCCACAGAGTGGCGTCGGTGTGTGGCTTCCCATATGTTTCCATTGTTTATAAGCTGTGGTGGGAACTGGCAATAGTCCACCACAGTCGCTTGGCACAGACGCTCGTGTGTTCGACATAACGTATATACTATGGAAACCTATGGGAAGCCACATCCCCGCCACACACCGACGCCACTCTGTGGCGCCACAGAGTGGCTCGTGTATTCCTGGCCTTTAATCAGTATCGTTATTGGCCTTCCGGCACAGAGAATGAGAAGCTGCCGGATGTTAGGGGTGCATATTTTTTGGAATGTCGAAACTCATTATGCAAGTTGTTAGTTAGATCACTCCACCTATATGATATTGGGACTGGGTATCTACTGTAGTAGATTCACATCAACCATGAATCTGATGTCTAGGCCAGTCCCTCACGACGCTCCTGATTTGGCTGCTGATAAGCAAGTCACAGGGCTGGAAACTCTCAGTCTCTCAAGATAGTTTACATATGCAGGATGTTTGTTCCACCTCTCGTGAGGGATACGTCTTTCAAAAGTATCCCCCAGGAGAGTTGGGACATACTTCCTGCCTATGTGAACTCTCGACAGAGACAGAGTTTCCAGCCCTGTGTTTGGTTTATCAACAGCCAATCAGGAGGGCCTTAAGGGACAGGCTAGACATCAGATGCACGGCTGATGTGAATCTACTATAGCAACTTCATATGATCAAGTTGCGTGAAAATTCTATTTGTATGTCTTATGTGTTCTTCCCTTACTCCTCGACCAGCTAGGCAATTATTAGTATAACTCTTACTTTCATTGATGATTCAAAACAGGACAAGGTCACGTATAATCCTTACTCCCCCATGACAGACATTCTGAAAAGCAGAAGCCAGCAATTAACTTGTAACTACCCAAAAATGAACTGATGTAATATCGACCAGTAGAGGAATTATGATCACAATTAATAGTTCAATTCAATAATAAGTTTAAAATCAGGGTTTATAGCTTCAACGTCCAGGAAGTATTATGATGCGTGCAAGAGGAGAGGGGTGTTCGACACACTGCCGCGAGATATTTGAGAAGGCATATGAAGTAAAACTGTCCATGACCGTTGTTGCTTTGTCTCTTTGTTCAGGGAAAAAACCCGTAATTCAAAAACACAGGTACACACACACACACACACACACACACACACACACACACATATATATATATATATATATATATATATATATATATATATATACATTATGTATAATTGATTGATTGATTGATTCATACTATATTAATCTAGCATCGCGACAACTAGGTCATTGATGCCGAACTATATATAAAAAGTCCATATAATTTTAATAACAATAATTTAACAGAATTATTTTAAAAATATGATAAAAAAAGATACTGGTAATTAATATAATAATAATATAAAATGAATAAAAAAAACAATTATTATATACATACATACATATACACACACATACATAAATACACATACACATATGTACATGCACACACACATACATATACACCATTTCAGTAAGAATAAAAGCAAGGCGCACACAAGCATTACAATTTATCTAAAATACCAGTGTTAAAAAGAAATCCAAACAAGCCAGTCATGTAAAAAATCCCATTTGCTCCTAAAATTTTTGACAACTTAAAAACATTGTTCTCCTTCCCATAGTATAGATATTGATTGCGCTGTTCCACCAAACTGGGGCACTCAACCAGCAAGTGCATAACAGTCAGTGGAACCAGGCAATCCTCACAGTATAGTTCGTGATCACGACTCATCAAGTAGGAATGTGTCAGCCTAGTATGTCCAATACGCAGGCGGCACAGAGCCGTTTCAAACCTTCTGGGCATAAAATTGTACAGCCAAGGATTGATTGCAGGTGCAATTGTTCTCATTTTTACATTAGTAGTTAAATTTGACCAAATATTTTGCCAAAGTATTTTATGCTTCTCTCTAATTGGAGTATATAAATCTCTGCACGGCAGCTTAAATGAACTGGGCTCAATACGAGAAACAGCCTCTTTGGCAATTGCATCAGCGCGTTCATTTCCAGATATTCCAACGTGTGCTGGAACCCAACAAAATTCAATATTAAACCCCACGGCTTAGCTAAAAGTAACCATTCTAGAATACTTAAAACTACTGGATGTTTGGAATAAAAATCTTTCAGTGACTCTAGAGCGTTTCTAGTCACAGTACACAATAAAATTCTTATTACTGCTTTTTAAAACTTCTTTGACAGTATTT
>NC_061110.1:105262674-105267674 GCF_015104395.2 Macrobrachium nipponense
ACAATATATATGTTATCACATACTGAAATAATAAAATAACATTCAAAAATAGTCATTAAACAAACTGCAAAGAGCAAAATATTCTCATAAAAAACATGACCTAAACAAAGGAAAGTGGGTGGCAAGTACCAAGGATAGCAGCTCACAAGGATAGCAGTATATAAGGATAGCAGCATATAACAAATACCAACAACCTCATAAGCTTAATACTATTCACAGGAAAAGTTTCCAAAACCAGAACCTCTCAACATCACCATTCGATAAATAAATAACCCAACCTAAGAGTTTCACATCACTCACACCATTACTAAAACTTAAGATCGAGTCATGGCTGCTAAGGCAACCGGATTCTGTTTTATATAGTCCAAAGGACAATAACCTTTTCCACACTCAATACACTGTTCAATTTCAGGGATACACTTCACTCACTATCAATAAATGTTGGGCTCAAAAACCACTGTCTATTTCAGTGTTATATCCACACTTATCACCATAGTGTCCAATACATACACACACACCGAACGACACAGAGAGACCACCACAAGACTCCCCTGCGCAAAAACAAACACACAAAATCGATGAAGCGGTAATTATAGCCTGAAAATACAGAATAACCGGATTAGTGCCTATCTCTTTTCTAGCTTATTATAAACCTTATCGTAACCTGACACCTCAAACCTTAGACCACCTATTTAATCAAACCATTAGCAAATACCAGTGATCACCCTCACCTTTAACCTTAAATATCCCGTATACTACACCTAAAACATTATCGTCCTCTGTAAAGAAAACCGCCATGATTAATAAATCTTAAATTATACATTTGTTTCTACTCACTACGTGCCCACTTCAACAGCACACACCACCATACTAGAACGATACAGATACTACCTTTAATAACTGCATAGCCCTTCTGCCAATAACCACTATTCAACGCTGCGAGAGAGAAAATCGGCAACAACATTATCTTTCCTGGGATGTGGGGAAAATTCTAAATTCCACTCTTGCAGCATGAGACTCCACCTCATCAATCGTTGATTTTTATTCTTGTATCTGCTGATGAAGGTCAGGGGATTATGATCCGTCCAAGACCTTAATAGGTGTATCTGTGGAGGAGAGATAAACCTGAAAATGGTTAATAGCAAATACTAAAGCAAGAGTCTCTTTTCTCCACAGTGGAATACCTACTTTGGGCTGGGGCGGAGGACAACTTTTTTGAAAAGAATGCGACAGGATGAGAAACTCCCTGTTCGTCATTCTGCAAACAACACCGCTCCTACACCAACGTCCACTTGCATCCGTGGCAAGAGAAAAAGGACGTTTCAAAATCAGGAGCCCTCAAGACAGGGAATTAATTAGTACTCTTTTCAAATTATCAAATGCCTTTTGTGTTTCATCAGTCCAGACAAAAGCTACCTTCTTTCTTAAGAGATTAGTCAAAGGATCGGCGATGTCAGAAAAAATTTCTAACAAACCTTCGTAGTAGCCACCTAACCCAAGGAATTTCTGACATCCCAATCCTGCACTTTGGGAACTAACATTTTTTCAATACATTCGATATTTGCTTGCTTGGGAGCAACTTTACCATTACCAACTTCATGACCCAATATACAACCCTCGCCTTGCAGAATTCACTTTTCTTTAAATTAATTACTAAACCTGCTTTCTTCAAAACCTCAAACAGTGCCCTAATACGTTTTAAATGTGTTTCCCAATCATCACTATAAATAACAATATCATCAATATAAACAACACACCCTTCTAAACCATAGACTAAAGTATTCATTAACCTCTGAAAGGTGGCAGCCGCGTTCTTCATACCAAACGGCATCACTTTACATTGAAACAGTCCCTGTGGTGTTACGAAAGCAGACAAGGCCCTTGCCCGCTTCGAAAGAGGAACATGCCAATAACCTTTCAGCAAATCGAAATTTACTAATGTATTTGGCCTTACCCCATACGATCAAATACAATCCTCAATTCGAGGTAATGGATAACAATCAGACTTAGACATTACATTCAATTTACGGTAATCAAAACATAACCTGAAATCCCCGTCGGGTTTCTTTTCTTTACCAATACAACAGGTGATGACCAAGGACTTTGACTAGGTTCCAATTAGGTCATGTTTTAGCATATAATCAACTTCCTTCGCTACAACCTCATTTTTGAAGGGATCAACCTGGTAAGGAGATCGTTTCACAGGAGTGGCGCTACTACGTCCACGTCATGCTCAAGGACAGAAGTCCTTCCCGGTACATCCGAAAATAATTCCTTATAATTAAATACCAATTTCTTTAAAGACCTTTGTTCTTCATTACTTAAATGAGAAACCATTCCAGAAAAATTTGTCAAAGAATTCTTATTATCCGAACGCCATTCACTTCCATTAAAAACAATTATCATCATCAATACTTTCACCCTCTGAAAAAGAAAAAATGGTTATCGTTCTCGGAAACTACAGCATTCCCTATGGTTGCCACGGGAATGACTTTCTCCCGTTCCATATAAGCCTTCAACCATATTTACGTGACAAAGCTGAAAAGGTTCCTTCTCTCGGGAGTCTCTACTAAATAATTAACTTCACTAATTTTTTTCAAAATCTTCCAAGGACCTGAAAAAGAAGCTTTCAACGGATTTCCTGGAATGGGTAACAAAACCAAAACTTTGTCGCCTACCGCAAAGTCACGTGCTTTAGACCTTCTGTCAAAAAAGTACTTCATTCTTTTTTGGCTACACAATAAATTTTCACCTGCAAAAAGTTCCAAGCCTTGGTTAACTTATCGCCTAGATTAGACACATAATCTAAATAAATTGATCTCAGGGACGTCCTCCCTCCCAGGACTCTCGAACAACATCGAGAGGACCTCGAACACAATGGCCAAACACAAGGCTGAAAGGCGAAAACCTAAAGACTGACTTGGGACAGAACGAAAAGCGAACAACAAATAAGGTAATTCCTTATCCCATTCAGAACCATTGATCAAACAATACTTCTTTACCATAGATTTCAGGGTTTGATGAAATCTCTCCAGAGCTCCTGACTTTCTGGATGATATGGAGAAGAGGTCACATGTTTTATATTTAACTCTGCCATTTTATGCCCTGAAATATCTGCTAACAAAATTAGAACCACAATCAGACTGAATTATTTTAGCATCCCAAACCTGGTGAAAAAGTCAATTAGTACATCAACAATTTTGGAACACTTTTTATAGTACGTAGTGGTATTGCCTCGGGATATCGAGACATTCTATCCATGATAGTCAAAATATATTCATTTCCACTACGAGTCCTTGGTAATGTCCAACAACATCAATTAATGACCTCCTTGAAGGTTCGGAAACCACTGAATAGACATAGAGGCGCTTTTGGAATAAGCTGGGGTTGGGTTTACCGACCTTCTGACAGACATCACAGCTATTGACAAATTTCTTTAACGTCCGCCTTCAACTTCGGCCAATAATAATTCATTAGCAACTTGCCGGAAGTCTTATGAATGCCAAAATGTCCGGCCAAACCACTTCATGCGCCAATGATA
Organism: Macrobrachium nipponense; assembly: GCF_015104395.2. Taxonomy (NCBI): domain Eukaryota; kingdom Metazoa; phylum Arthropoda; class Malacostraca; order Decapoda; family Palaemonidae; genus Macrobrachium; species Macrobrachium nipponense. Next base: position 105,266,216 of record NC_061110.1, read on the forward strand.
TCAACTCATTCCTGTAAACGAATGGAACCATTATCTGTTTCAAAAATTTCATAATCAATATTATCAGCCTCCATAGGCCTACTCAACGCTATATAAAATATTATTAATTATCTTAAATTTGGGACCAGTTATATCAGACACCTCACCTGACTCAATAGGGAGATCCCGAAAATCCTTTTCTGAGCTTTGATAAGCTCTTCAGTGGTCCAATTCAGTTTGTCCTTCAAAATCCCAAGATCTAACAAACTACGCTATCACTACGGTTTCTAAAACTACTTAAATCTAGATCAATTGTTGACTCTGCAGCGTCAACAATTCTAGCACTAGAACGAGTAACTGCTGCTACATCACTATCAGGATTTATCAATATGGGATAGGTATTATTCTTAAGAGCAACGTCATTCCCTATCACAACATCAACATCTTTAACCGGAAATTTATCAACAATGGCCAATTTCAAATTCCCTGCAAAGGAAGGGCGGCAAATTAAATTAAAATTTTCAATAGCATAAGACTTTACCGTATCAGGAAAACCAGACAATAACCCGAACTTCCTCACTTTCAGGAACAAAATTACACGGCAATGCCTCCTAAGGATCAAAGACTGAGCTGCTCCAGTATCACGCAAAATACGTACTCGTCTTTTCTCGGACGAATTTGGGGATGAGACACTACCGAAGGACAAATACTTATCGAAACAGCCATGTAGTCATTGGTCAGTGGACCTTGTTGGGATAGGTCTCTCTCTCTCTTTTTCCACACCCATCACTGGCCTACCATTAGCATTTTTGCGATTTTCTAAGCGCATAACACAAGCTCTTTACGTGTCCCTTCTTCATTGCAAAAGAAGCACGTCAATGTCGTTCAAATTTCTTCTGGATTGTATATATTAGGTCTATTATCTGTTAGGGAGAAAAATTAATATTAGTATTAGCATTACCCTGATTATTACCTCTATAATTATTTCTAGTAAATATCCTAGCATTATTATTGTTAGAATTATTATTCCTACCTACTTTAACCCAACTAGACTTCACATTTGTCGTTACTCCCCTAACTCACTCTTATGAGACAAATAATATTCATCACTAGCGATGGCTACCTCCTGACGGTCTCGAGTTTTTAAACTCTTCGAGGTGGACCTTCAGTTTATCCGGGACACACCTCTTAAACTCCTCCACCAACATTAATTCCTTCAATTTTTCAAAATCTACCCACCTTCCTTGGACTTGAGCCAATCACTAGCATATTGTTCCTTCGACCTTGCAAATTCAACAAAAGTTTGTTCCTTACTTTTTTTCTAAGTTCCTGAAGCGTTTGCCTATAGGCTTCAGGGACTAACCTCATAGGCCCTCAAGACAATAGCCTTCACACTCTCATAATCTGATGACAGATCCTCCTCCAAAGTTACAATACACTCTCTGAGCTCTTCCAACCAATTTACTTTGTATAAGAGTGG
>NC_061110.1:105272674-105277674 GCF_015104395.2 Macrobrachium nipponense
CATATATGTATATACTATATTATATATATATATATATATAATTATATCTATATATATATATTAATATACTACTATCTATATATATATGTTATATCTATATATATATATATCTATATATAATATATATATATATATATATATTAATATATATCCTTAAACTCATACTTCGTAACGAGTAACACCTTGGTCACACACAAACACACACACACACACCATACACACACACTCTCTCTCTCTCTCTCTCAAAGAAGAGTAATCTCATCCTCTTTCCCGCCATTTGCGAATGGTATTATTTTGCTCTTTTCATACCGCGAGAGAATCCCTTTTCCCTCTCTCTCCCCTTCTTCCCTTGTATCACTGAGACATTTTCGGGGGAGACAGATGGTTCCACGGGAAGTGGGGTGTGAAGGTCACGCGATGGCCGCCCAAATGATGGTGGCCCAGCAGACCTTCTTTGGCCTTCAGGACCTGGCCCGGTTATTTGTCCTTCCTCTTTGCCTCGTGGTCGTTCATTATACGTTTTATCGCCATCTTTTTGTATTTCGTCTTTTGCGCTGCAAGAGAGATTTGAACAGCTGCTGACATTATGACAATGCCGTTTATATATATTTATATATATATTATGTATATACATATATACGTATATAAACCTATATATATATCATATATATATATATATATATATATATATATATATATATAAACCTATATACGTAAATATAATATATAAATAAATTATAATAATGTTCGATATATCAATATATATATTAATAATCCTATATATATTATATTATGTAGATAAATATATATATAATTAATATAATGTATTATAACTACATTAATATCTATATATATTCTATATATATATATATATATAGATATATATATATATAATATATTATGTGCATTAAAATACATTCTCTATATTATATATCAATCTCTAATAGTATATAATATATATTATCTATATATATATATATTCCCTCGCACATACATGCATACACTCACATACGTATATACATGATCATCTTAGTATGATAGGTATCTTTTCGGTACAGCGTATGCAGACCAACGTTCGATTCCTGAACAAGAACGGGTGGCTGGGCATCCTTTTAAAAGTCGGGAGATCTGAGTTATGATACTAAACGAAAGAGTAACTTATTTGGTGTAAAATTAAGTCTGACGTATGTATGCCTTTTTTTTCAATCTCTGTTTAATATCTTCATGCTTTGAATGTTAAAAGAAGATAGTTAAATAAAAAACGGAAATAGGGGAAAATTTTAGAAATGGAGTGACCGGTTTTTATTTAAAGTATGGTAAATTTTACAAGTTACGGAGAGGAAGTAGTTCCGGGTAAATGAGAACAAAATTAATGTTACGTGGGTAAATGGAAACTTTGATGTGGAAGTGAGCTTTAACATACTTGGTTGAAGAATGGAATTGATGAATTATCGGTTAACGAGTTCATTCTCATGGAAATAAAGTGTAGATGCTGAATGGAATGAGAGCTAAAAATAAAAGGATGCTTTAGAGATGATTAGTGTTGTTTGCATAATATAGACTGTTCCAGAAGAATCGTAAGCTTAGTGTATAGAGTTATTTGATAATTGTGGTAAAAAGTTTAACCCTGTAACACAGTTATGATGTATGAGCATAATTAACCCTGTAAGTTAATTATGATGGATAAGGCCATCATTTCTGGCGAATTCCAACTTGCGATATTGTGGCAATTGTTAATCTTTGTTTTATTGTTCTATTTTTTACGAATATACCACAATAAAGTAAAAGTAAATTACAACAAAATCATCAAAGCAAGTATCATAAAATAAATAGTAGCTCCACAACTTATAAAAGCCGCTCGTCGAATCTCTGCCTCTTGGTCTGAAAGGGATAATTGAAATGAAAGGTGGAACGATGTGTTTTGAGATGATTAGGTCATAGGGGATGGCTGTAACACAGTAAGTTTATGAAAAGAAATGCTGGGATGGAGGATGGATGGTATGCTTGAAGTACTGGAAAGGAAAGCGCTCAAAATCCTTAGAGCTTAAGAACGCGTTGTATGTAGTGGTGAAAAGTGTATAGTAGTGTGTTTAAGGCTGGTGAAAGGTATATAGTAGTGTGTTTAAGGCTGGTGAAAGGTGTATAGTAGTGTTTTTAAGGCTGGTGAAAGGTGTATAGTATTGTGTATGTAGTTTAATGGACTGTTCCGTAGCCGTTGACTTCTGAGATGGTGTACGTAGCGACTGATGTTAAGGAAGTTTTTTGTGTAGAGGTTTCAACCACGATTAAATAGGTTAAAGTGGGAAAATGGAATCTGCCAAGTAATTGTATTTATCCTTTATAAACTCCTGGAGGTACTTAACATGTGACTCTTTTCCTTCCATAATTAAAAACTACGAATGTCGCGGTCCTTCTGTTTTTTAATATGAGGACGTAGGAAAATATGCTTGAACCTCATCCAGGTTGTCTGATTACGTACTATATCACGTAGGTTATCATCTGATTCTCTCTCTCTCTCTCTCTCTCTCTCTCTCTCTCTTCTCATACACACACACACACACACACACACACACCAGTAAGACTAGTAAATTTAGGATAAACGTTACTTTGAAAAATACTATATTTTTCCATCGAGAATTGTTTTTTTTTCATCAGGGGAAATTTAATTTTTCATATGGCATGTTTACCAGGAACTACTTCTCGATAACAGGCTGCTTAAATATGGCCGAGTTTCCATGAATGTCTCTGCCCGGACGCCGGGAAATTGCCAAATTATGTCTTTATAAGAACTACCATGAGTTTACGATGTAATGTGGAAATTCAAAGGATGATGTTTGACAAGTAACGGCAACGAAGAATACAGTTATGATGGCAACTGAAACCAAAAGCCTAAAAGAACGTACAACTTAATTTTTAAAATATGTTACGAATTCGAATTCAAAGTGCAACCGTCATTAAATTTTGAAATGTACATTTGGTACCCAAGACAAAAGCCCTAAAATATGTCTACCTTAATTTTTTCAATGTATATTCGAATGGAAGCAAAACTGTCTTAAAGTATGAAATTTACATCCTAACAGAACGTCTATCCTAATTCTCAAAATATATTGTGTATTCGAATTGAAGGTGAAGAACCCGTCATTAAATTGTACATTTGGCACCTAAAACCAAAAACCTAAAAGAACGTCAAACCTAACTTTCCGAATGTATTACGTTTTCGAATTCAAGGTAAAATAACAAGTAACAGTCAGAAAGTCAAGCGCAGCCTAATTGACTTGAATGACTGTTTGAACTTGAGTTTAGGAAATAATTCTGAACTGCTCCACCATTTCAAAACTCCCAGAGGGGAAATGAAAGCTCATTATGGTCTGTTATAGTGACGTTTCTTATCTCATTTGAATTCATTTCATCTGCCAGTAAAATCTTCATGATAATTTGTCACTTAAGAATTCTACAAATAATGTAATTTTGCTCATTTTCCTTTTGAAAATGTATATTTACAGTTTATATAAATGGTTTTAAGTTAATGAACTGCGATATTTCAGAGACATAGTCAGTATTTTGCGGACAATCGCCACATATAAAAAGGAAGTATGTTTATGTAAAACATCAGTATATAATTGATGAAATAAAAACCATTATTTAAATGATAAATAAATATTCCGACTGAACGCATACTTTAAAGTTGAGCAACAGAGATGTCACTTGTTAACGGCAGAGGTGATAAATTAAATCTAAATAAAGTATAGAGTCATGGATTATATGTGTCATGGGGTGGGCGGGGGCGGGGGGGGGGGGGGGTTGGGGGGCGGTGGAATGTGGGTCAAGCATGTTATGTTGTTGAAATTTGATCATCGCTTAAATCTTAGCCCGAAAATCGACAACTTGTTTTACAAACTTCAACGGGCCATAAACAGGATCTTGATCTTTCGCCTCTTTATTACTAAAAGGTTCAAAACTTTGTTTCAGTATATTCTTTTACATATAATATTCAATGCTAATAACGTTGTTATTGAAATTTTAGACAACAAAATTTTTTTAATTGCTAATAGCGTTGTTATTGAAATTTTAGATTTTTTTTTTTACATCATCTTGTGGTGCTAAAAGAACGTATGAATTTTTATTTCAAGGTAATTTTTTCATGAACAGCATGAAAATGAAATTGTTCAAGAATCCAAATTCTTTTAAAGGAACCATTAATGATCATGCAACTTATACTTGAACCCCTTATAATATAGATATTTTTTTAAAAGTCAGACCATATGCAGCAGCAATTGCTAATAAGCGTGGATACGCTTAGTCTAAGAAAATTCTCTCTCTCTGTCTCTCTCTCTCTCTCTCTCTCTCTCTCTCTCTCTCTCTCTCTCTCTCTCTCTCTCTGTTGTTTGACAAGGGCATGTAACTTTGTATCAAGTTGGGATTCGTTGATTTTAACATTTCTTCACGCGGTAATGAACGATTCGTGTAATACCTGTTTCGCTTGACTGTTTTGTTACTGTGTGACCAGAAGTTTATTATCAACAGTGGATATCTCTATTTTAGGTGAATATCTTACGAGTTTCTGATCGTCAATTAGATACGTCCTTTCCTTACGAGACGATGATTGTATGAGAACTCATATATCTACTGTCAGACTTTACTAGTGATATTTGTGGAGTTCAGCTGACTTCTTTATCACCCATTGAATTGTTCTCATACTGTACTATGATGTACAGCCTTCTCATTCGTTCTTGCAGAGAGAGAGAGAGAGAGAGAGAAGGTGGGGATGAGTGTATTTTCTTAGACTGCAACCCCCCTTTTTATTCCTTTTACTGTGCTTCCGATCATATTCCTTTCCTTCCACCTTGCTTTCCACTATCTCCTAACAATTGTTTCTTAATGCAAATTGGAGGTTTTCCTCCTGTTACACCTTTAAAAGCTGTATGATCTCGTAGGTTCCATCGCTTGGCCTTTGGCTTAGATTTTATTTTCCATTCCGTTCAATTCTACAGGATTGTTCG
>NC_061110.1:105285174-105290174 GCF_015104395.2 Macrobrachium nipponense
ACAAAATTAAATATAGACCACAGACATATATTCCTCATAAGCAGTGAATATTATTCATTGTATATTCGTGATAAAAATATAAATATACATGTCTTTTTTTTCCGTTCTTCATTACTAAGCAATTGGTTTCTTTTTTTTTAAATGGCAAAAGCTAAATATTATTGAGTATTTGATAGTTGATAAAGGAATAATTAAAAAATGCCAGTCGATTTTTCTGCAAATCATGTGATCAAGGCCACCGAAACTTTAACCACGGCCTGGTGTTGGCCTGTATCGTTGCCAGAAGCACGTTTATTGCTAACTTTAACCTTAAATACAACAAAACCTACTGAGGCTAAAGGGCTGCAATTTGGAATGTTTGATGATTGGAGGGTGGATAATCAACATAGCAATGTGCAGCCCTCTAGCCTCAGTAGTTTTTAAGATCTGCGGACGGACAGACAAAGCCAGCTCAATAGTTTTCTTTTCAGAAAACTAAAAATGAGGCAGTAAAGAGCATCATCTTAGAACTCTCATTTTCAAAAAAATCCTTTCCTGACATTTTGATTTCATTCTCAAAAGTAACCTTTTAATGTAATTGAAATGAATGTGCTCCCCAGAACACTAAAACAATGGACTGAGGAAAAAGAAAGTATATATTTGTTTAAATACCCGGGAAAATATATACTTTTAACAGGAAAAATATATATATTGTACTCTTAATAATCGGTTTACGAAGGAACAAGAGATTCAGTGTTGACAAATATACATATGCTTTCGCTATGATTACTTCCAAGAATGTATTACTCTTAAACAATATATACTACAATAGTTTCCAGAATTTTACACACAAAGTCTAGTTTTTTTTATTTTGTGTACAGTGATTTATTTTTCATATGCGATGTAAATTTCGATTTAATCAGCAATTGAACTTTAACTTAAGATAAACGACTGTGTGTATCTTAAAATTTGCATGCACGGATATATCATAAGTTGTATTTATGTCTATAATGAAAGGACGTACACAATCGTTTATCTGGCATTGTCATAAGGTCCAATTATTGAGTAGATTGAAATTTGTATTGCATATGAAAAATAAATCTCTCTACACAAGACGAAAATAACTAGACTGTGTGTAAAGTTTTCGAAACTATTGTAGTATACATTGTCTAAGAGTAAATACATGCTCGGAAGTACAAGAATAGTGAAGGCATTTATATTTGGCAACAGTGAATCTCTTGTCAAAACTTTGTCTGTAAAGTTCTGGAAGCTGTTGTACCATATACTTTTTAAGAGGAGTAGATGCTAGGAAGTTTATATACTACCTATTCATGTGTGGCACACACGCACACACACACACACAGACACACACACACACACACACACACACACACACACAGAGTTGGTTACGTAGAGTCAGCCCAAGTTAGGATATGTTTTTATAACGCAGCCCATTAAAACTTCCAAATATTTATATATCTATCTTTTCACGATGTTTTAAAATAAAAACCCATAACTCATTTATGACTCTCGAACGTGGGTCATGCATGAACGGAAGGTTGCTAAGTAAAGAATTGTGAATAATGATCAAAAGAAATTAAAGCACAGAATAAAAACTATACGAATAAATATTAAATTTTGCAGTAAGTAACAGGTACTGATCTAACTTAATAAGACTTGCATAGACTGAGCAATGTAAGGGTCATCAGGAGCTTTGATCGTTTCATTGGAATCTTAAGCAACATAGTTTAGGGAGTAGGTTGCCACAGGATTATCCGCAAAGTGTTGCCACTTGCGAGAACATCCGATTATTTGGGATTATGGGAGACTGGAATTGCTTTCTAAATCAAATGAATATTGTTCCATTTTCGTCATTATCATCATCATACGGTCATTATGAATGAATCCCCTTTATTTAAAAAAAATATCCTTACAATTATTTATAATCGTTTAGGATTTTCAGTGTGTCACAAGATAGCAAAAAAAAAAAAAAGAAAGGGGGGGGGGGGGGGGAATCCAAGCTCTGCGTCTGAAGGCAGAAATCTCTTAATTTAACAAATTTTTTTCTTAATGGTTATTTTACATAATACTGATCTGGCATCTATTTATTGTCAAAATTCTGATCGAAGCATAAAAACGAATATTATTGTTTTCCGAATGCCATTATTTCGTCATTATCTATACCCGTGCATTCTCCCGGACATCCATAGATTAATGCTGCTGTTAATAACGAGAGCTTTTGGTAAAAATATAATTGTGAAACTTTCTGAATATGATTTATGCTTGATTGACAAGTTCGTAATTCATGAGCGTCTAAGGGTATTCCATGTCATTCTTACCTTAGAAAAAAAAAAATTGATGAAACGGAAAAGGACAAGGAATTAGTTTCAACATAACTCACATCAAAATAAGAGTACATTCTCTTCCCATACGAAAATTCATTTGAAATTGAGTAGCTAGTATAAAATCATGTTGACACGCTCTTGGAAGCAGTAAAAATGTGTTACAAATTTCCAGTTAGTCATCTTCACATAAGAGGTAAATAAAAATTGGGCTCACCGTCCTTGGCAGAATAATTCACTTCTACCACTCACATGGTGACGTCAGGTTTTTGACTGAACACTAAATTCGACTAAGTGATATCAAAGAGACTTGCCCTACTTATAGTTGATTTAATCAAGGAGTTCCGAGCTCTTTACAGGTGAGAAATTACCTAGCTATATTTTGTTGAGAAATTACCCAGCCATGTTTTGGGTAATCAAGAAGCACCTCCGTAATATTGGAAATAGTAAAAGCAGTTGGACTTGTTTCAAATCCTACAAAATCTTTTAAGTTACTTAGTGCCTTTGAAGTTACTTAGTGCAACACAACAAAACATCCTTGTTCACAGTCTGCCTTTTGGAAGAGACAGGAGGCGCTATAGGTGCTATTCTGGTAAACTTGTACATTTCATATTATGTCTTCAATTTACTATAATCATCTAACAGACTTCATTTCATAGGTGACGTAAACGGGTAAATTGTTTACTTATTTACATAACCTCCGTAGGGGGTTAGTGCCGTCAGTGCACCGCATAAGGTTTTTACTGTACCTCCTTTCATATTCTCTTTCTTTCATCTTACTTTCCACCCTCCTACCAATTAATTCATAGTGCAACTACGAGGTTTTCCTCCTGTTATACCTTTCAAACCTTTTACTGTCAATTTCCGTTTCAGCGCAGATTGACCTCATAGGTATCAGTGCTTCGCCTTTGGCCTAAATTCTTTATTCAATTTAATTTAGTTATTTAGTTATTTACATAACATGTTAATAATAAATGATAAATGAAAATTACTTTACGAAAAAATATTCCAAATTTGCTTCAGCATTTTGACAAAAGTTTAGAAAAGTCAGTGGCTCAAAAAAGCCTTTAAATAAAAGCTATGTAGCTGTGACGTTGCACATTTACAGATATAGTCGATATTCCACGAGGCGCACGATGTGGTTGTTCTTTACATGTTGCGAATGGAATTGCACTGAATAATGAGATTGGGTAGGAAACCAAAATGAAGAACAAGCAGCTTATTCTCTCTCTCTCTCTCTCTCTCTCTCTCTCTCTCTCTCTGAAAATGCATAATGTGAACGGGGATGGTAAGAGTGATCCCAGTGATTTGTTGTTGCATTATATCTCAAAAATTTACTAAAATATATTGTCGAGATAAATTTTTTTTAGAAATGTTATGAGGAGAAATAAATGGATTTCCTTAAGGAGTTGGTCATGAAAAGTCCCGATGATCCACTGTAAGCGAACAGTGACTAAGAAATTTATTTATTTGATATAAAATTACAAGTTCGGCAGTTTGAACATTATTCAAAGGATAATAGATAGATCTAACCGCAGTGTCATTTGTCTATGGTTATTACAATATATATATATAATATATATATATATATATATCTATATATATATATATATATAATATTATATATATAGCTTAATAGAATACAAGATGATCTGATCTGTTTGTCCTCCTTTGCGTGACAGTAAGGGAGAAATGACACAGCCACCCACCCCCTACAAACCGGTTAAAAAGCTCGTTTTAATAATTAGCAGTGTTGTTCGATATCATATGAGAAGTCTAACATCACGAGCATCATCTCTTAGTCATACTTAGACCTATAAAGAGCTGCTGCACCGCCAGGCCATGGGTAGACCATAATAGTGCCTGGGAGCAAGACCATAATCCCTGTGAAAAAAGGGCTGTTAGTCCATAGGGTGGGGGAGACAGTGGTGCTCACGAAAAAGCAAGATAGTCAACTACTATGAAGAATCACCTCCACCATAGGGAGGCCACAGTGTTGTTGAGAACACAGTGGTACTCACAAGCAAGATTTTAACCAATGCGAAAGGACACCGCTAGGCGAGGGCGACCACTGTAGTGCTCACAACATAGCAAGATTTTAATCACTCTCAAAGACCACTGCCAGTCCATAGGGATGACACTGTAGCGTTTGTGAGCAAGCTTCTAAGCGCAGTGAAACCCCACTGACAGATCATTGGGAAAGCACAATGGTGCCAAGAGCATGATTTGTAATTAATGTGAAAGGGCACTGTTAGGTCATAGGGCGAGCAATGTGGTGCTCGTGACCGAGTTCTAAACGGGCACGCCTGACCATACAGAGAACACTGATTCTGATGGTGCAATTCGTTCGATTCTCGGGCATTCCATTGAGGGGTCAGAGATGTGTATTTCTGGTGATAGAAGTTCACTCTCGACGTGGTTCGAAAGTCACGTAAAGCCGTTGGTCCTGTTGCTGAATAACCACTGGTTCCATGCAGCGTAAAAACACCATATAAATAATTACTGGCGAATGAGAGTAATCGTCAGTGTCTCAGGGAATACCACGTACTTTTTCTTAATGCCAACGGGAGTTAAGTATATTTTAGTTTAACCAGACCACTGAGCTGAATAACAGCTCTCCTAGGGCTGGCCCGAAGGATCAGATCATTTTTACGCGGCTAGGAACCAATTGGTTACCTA
>NC_061110.1:105295174-105301754 GCF_015104395.2 Macrobrachium nipponense
TAATGATCTGAAGTAATTACCACTGGGAAATCAGTAATGCGTACAAATATACCTCAGTACAAGGACACATTAAAAAAATTATCTATATATATATATATATATATATATATACTATATATATATATATATATATATATATGTATATATATTATATATATATATATATACATATATGATAGAGAGAGAGAGAGAGAGAGAGAGAGAGATAGAGGGATGTTTTAGCTTTAATATTTAATCGTATTTGATTAATTTTATATACGTTCCGACGAGCATTTCACTCTTATTTTAGATATTAATGAGTGCGTATAATTAAATGTCTTTAAATATGCATGAATATAGATATTTCCGTGACATTTTTCCAAGGAGGGTCTGTATTAAATAGCAGTACTTCAGCATTAGTCATAGCATAGTAAATGAATTATTTTTGTATAATTAATCTTAACCTCAGTGAGGCTTAAACAAACCCCTATCGCACCGGATTACGTACGGTCTCGTACGGCAGCGGATAGCCAGATTGGCTTGGTTTGTGGCTCTACAAAATGAGTTACGAAACAATGCAAAATCAAAGCGCGACAGACAGGGTTGGCAAAACTGATTTAATCAAGTGATTAAATAATTGATTCTTTCGTAAAAAAAAAAAAAAAAAAAAAAAAAAATCATGATTTTTTATTTTTATTTTTTTTCTTTTTTATTTGATGTGAAAAATATGATTTGGGAGGTTAATAAAAACTTAAGCATAACTATGGTGCATCTATTTATTAAAAAAAATTGCAAGTACGTACTTAAGGCCAGAACTGGAAATCTAAAAGATAAATCAATAGTAATTCTGTCATAAAATACATTTTGATTAAATGAAGGATTAAAATAACATCTAACAAATCAAAAAAAAAAAACAGATAAAAAAAATAAAATAAATGAAAAATAAAATAAACCTCAGATTTTCTTTTATTTGTTTTTTTAATAAAAAAAAAAAAAACCAACCCTGGCGACAGAGCCCTAACGAGGCTTAACGAGGTTGTCCGAAAAGAATTTTCCAAAAAATTAAGCAATGGTTAGTTTTTTTTCTTTCTGCTGGTAAACAGAGTAAACCTAGGCAATCGAACAATAAATGAACAGTGTCACGATATAATACCGATATAGAAAAGTTAAGCGGCGTAGTAATTTCTCTCATTATTATTATTATTATTATTATTATTTTTTTCTTTTCTTTTCTTTTTTGCTCTATCACAGTCCTCCAATTCGACTGGGTGGTATTTATAGTGTGGGGTTCCGGGTTGCATCCTGCCTCCTTAGGAGTCCATCACTTTTCTTACTATGTGTGCCGTTTCTAGGATCACACTCTTCTGCATGAGTCCTGGAGCTACTTCAGCCTCTAGTTTTTCTAGATTCCTTTTCAGGGATCTTGGGATCGTGCCTAGTGCTCCTATGATTATGGGTACGATTTCCACTGGCATATCCCATATCCTTCTTATTTCTATTTTCAGATCTTGATACTTATCCATTTTTTCCCTCTCTTTCTCTTCAACTCTGGGTGTCCTATGGTATTGCGACATCAATGAGTGATACTTTCTTCTTGACTTTGTCAATCAACGTCACGTCTGGTCTGTTTGCACGTATCACCCTATCCGTTCTGATTACATAGTCCCAGAGGATCTTTGGCCTGATCGTTTTTCTATCACTCCTTCAGGTTGGTGCTCGTACCACTTATTACTGCAAGGTAGCTGATGTTTCTTGCACAGGCTCCAGTGGAGGGCTTTTGCCACTGAATCATGCCTCTTTTTGTACTGGTTCTGTGCAAGTGCCGGGCATTCACTTGCTATGTGGTTTATGGTTTCATTTTTCGTATTGCACTTCCTACATATGGGAGAGATGTTATTTCCGTCTATCATACTTTGAACATATCTGGTTCTTAGGGCCTGATCTTGTGCCGCTGTTATCATTCCTTCAGTTTCCTTCTTTAGCTCTCCCCTCTGTAGCCATTGCCAATTGTCATCGCTGGCTAGTTCTTTAGTCTGTCTCATGTATTGTCCGTGCATTGGTTTGTTGTGCCAGTCCTCTGTTCTTTCTGTCTTGCTCCTGTCTCTGTATATTTCTGGGTCTTCGTCTGCTTTTATTAGTCCTTCTTTTCCCATGCCACTCTTTAGCCACTCGTCTTCACTGGTTTTCAGATATGCCCCAGTGCTCTGTTTTCTATGTTGACACAGTCCTCTATACTTAGTAGTCCTCTCCCTCCTTCCTTTCGTGTTATGTATAGTCTGTCTGTATTTGCTCTTGGGTGTAGTGCTTTGTGTATTGTCATTTGTTTCCTGGTTTTCTGATCTATGCTGCGGAGTTCTGCCTTCGTCCATTCCACTATTCCTGCGCTGTATCTGATTACTGGCACTGCCCATGTGTTTATGGCTTTTATCATATTTTCCGGCGTTGAGTTTTGACTTGAGTATCGCCTTGAGTCCTCTGCATATATTCTCCTGATCGTGTCCTTCATCTCTTGGTGTTTTATATCTCCTCCTTCCATTATTCCCAGGTATTTGTATCCTGTCCTCATCTATGTGTTTGATGTTGCTCCCATCTGGTAGCTTTATCCCTTCAGTTCTCGTTACGTTGCTTTTTGTATGTTGACTAAGGCGCAGTTTTTCTATTCCAAAACTCCATCCTGATGTCCCCAGATACAATCCTTACAGTCTGGATTAGGGTATCTATGTTTCCTTTGATGCTTCTTACCATACAGCTTGATGTCATCCATGAACATCAGTGGTTGATTTTGTTGCCTCTTTTCTGAGTGGTACCCGGCATCCATCTTCTGTAGTACTTTTGTCATGGGAATCATGGCTACTACGAAGAGTATGGGGACAGTGAGTCGCCCTGGAAGATCCCTCTCCTGATATTAACCTCTGCTAGTCTTATTCCAGAGCTTGTAAGTATTGTATTCCAGTTGCGCATTGTATTTTTGAGGAAGCTGATGGTATTTTCCTCTTGCCCCATATATTTTCAGGCATTCTATTAGCCATGTGTGTGGTATCATGTCGAAGGCTTTCTTATAGACTATCCATGCCATGCTTAGGTTGGTTCTTCCCCTAATGTTCTTCATTACCATTTTGTGTATCAAGGAGCTGGTCTTTTGTGCCCCAACCTACAACTTCCTTCTGCAGCCTTTCTGTTGGTGGGTGGATGGTGTTTGTCCTCTAGGTAGTTGTTATAGCCTTTCACTGATGATACTTGTTAGTAACTTCCACATTATTGGTAGGCAGGTGATAGGCCTGTAGTTACTGGCTACATTTCCCTTACTCTTGTCTTTTTGTACTAAGGATGTTCTTCCTGTGGTCATCCATTGGGTGCTTGGTGATTTGAGATACAATGCTGGAGTTGTTCTGCTATTCTGGGGTGTAGGGCCTTGAAGTTTTTGAGCCAGTATCTATTCATGGACTGGGGCTTTCCAGTTTGGCATTTTCTTTAGTTGGTGTCTGACTGTGTCTGTCGTGATGTCTGTGAATCTTTGTTTTATCTCCCTGTTTCTTCTTCCTTGACTTCCTGGAGCCATGTTGCATGTTTGTTGTGTGATACCGGATTGCTCCATAGGTTTTCCCAGAGTCTCTTACTTGGTTCGGCTTCAGGAATTTCTGGGTGGTTGTCTTCCCCTCTTAGTTGGCTGTATAGTCTTTTCTTGTTGGTTCCGAATAGTTTGTTCTGTTGGTATCTATTCCTGTTCATGTACCGTTGGATCTTGTGTGCTTTGGCCTTGAAAGCCTCTGTTTTACATCTTCTAGTTGTGTTGTTTTTAGGTCCCCTCTCTTGTACTTTGTATTTCTCGTTGGAGTTCCTCCCTTGTTTTCCTTGCTCTTATTAGCCTTTTTTGTTTTTCTGCCATCTCTTTCAGTTTACTCAAGTCAGATCTCATCACCATGATTTGCTTTTCCAGGCGCCTTTTCCAAGGAGGTTGCTGTTTTGGTTTCCCCATCAGTTCTGCTACTAATCCCCATCAGTTCTGCTACTAATCTTGCTCTTGCATATGTCAAGTTATTTGTTTCTGTGATACTGGTTGTGTGTATTGGCCCCATTATTTCATTACTCTTCTTGTTTTCTCCTTTAATTTCTTGGTTGTAGGCTTTCATGGCGGGATCTTTGTTCTCTCTGTATCTGGCTCCATCCATTGTCTAATCTTTTTCTACCCATTCCGTCCTCTCTGTTACTTCGTCGGTGTTTCTTCGTGTGTCGTTGTTTGCTACCTCATCCTCCCTGTCGTCTTCTGTGGCATCGTCTCTCAGTTCGTCTTCGTGTAATTCGTTGTCGTGTGACATTTCCCTTTCCAGTTCTTCTCTTTCTGTTGGGGAGAGCCAGTTCTTTTTTCTTTATGTTCCTACTTGGTCTGCCAGCCTCTGCTCTGTTTGGGGGGTGTTATTCCTCTCATTCCAGATGTTGGCCAATCTTCTTCTATATCCTCTCTCCGTCGGGTTGCTTCTGATGTAGCATCTCCATATTCCTTATTTCCTTCTCTGTCCATTTCTCCTTTTTTGCCTCTGTAGCTCCAATCTCAGGCTGTTGATTACTGTCGATGTGGTGATCAGTTGCTGGATGACGACCTCAAGTACCTGACCGTCTTCCCTACAATTGGGTTGATACCTGGTTGCCGGACGAAGCTCCTCTGTTCCAGAGGTTCCATTTACGTCGTTGTCGTTTACCTTCCTTCATTTCTTTCATCATTGCTGAGTTTTGCTATTTAACCATAGCTGGACCCTACCCCATCAGAGATAGGTACTCATTTACAGCTGAGTAGACTGAGGAAATTATGGTAAAGATCCTTTCCCAAGGAATCACGCCGAGGAGAGCGGTTCACCCATCCAACGACTGACCAGCCCCAATGTTGCTTAACTTGACTTAAGTCTATTGACGACCTAACCCACTCCTCCACGGCGCCACATATTATTATTATTATTATTATTATTATTATTATTATTATTATTATTATTATTATTATTATTATTATTATTATTATTATTGGTTTTCTTTTTTGGGGGAGTCTATCACAGTCCTCCAATTCGACTGGGTGGTATTTATAGTGTGGGGTTCCGTGTTACATCCTGCCTCCTTAGGAGTCCATCACTTTTCTTACTATGCGCGCCGTTTTTAGGATCACACTCTTCTTCTTCTTCTTCTTCTTCTTCTTCTTCTCTTCTTCTTCTTCTTGTTATTATTATGAGATGACCCTTAACCATGTGGAGCAGACCTGCAGGAGCCATTGACCTGAAATTCAAGCTTCCAAAGAATAGGGTTTGAACGACAGTACTGAAGATAACAGGAAATGCAGAAAGAGGAGATCGTTTATTAGAAAACGGTGAATAAATTAACCATTTAATAAATAGATAGAAAAAATATATTAGAAGTGCAAGGAGAATTGTACTGTATTGCGTTTTGGTTTCAACATTTGAGGTTATAATTGTGTAGCATCCTCAGTTGTTAGATCACTTATTAGAATTCATTGATAAATGTTAAAAAAAAATTATAAATAAACAGAAAAAAGGGGATGAGAACGTTGCAGACGAAAGGGTGATTTCACATATAATCAGGTGGAAAATATAAAGGAGGGAAACTGGCAGGTACGTAATAATAATAATAATAATAATAATAATAATAATAATAAAATAATATAATAATAAATAGGCCAGACGTGACGTTGATTGACAAAATCAAGACGAAAGTATCACTCATTGATGTCGCTGTACCATGGGACACCAGAGTTGAAGAGAAAGAAAGGGAGAAAATCGATAAGTATCAAGACCTTAAAATAGAAATAAGAAGGATATGGGATAATCCAGTGGATAATTGTACCCATAATCATAGGGACGCTAGGCACGATTCCAAGATCCCTGAAAAGGAATCAGAAAAAAAATTAGAGGCTGCAGTAGCTACAGGACCAATGCAAAAGAGTGTGCTCCGGGAAACAGCGCACATAGTAAGACAAGTGATGGACTCTTAAGGAGGCAAGATGCAAACTCGGAACCCCACACTATAAATACACCCAGTCGAATTGGAGGACTGTGATAATAATAATAATAATAATAATAATAATAATAATAATAATAATAATAATAATAATAATAATAATAATAATAATATCAACAACTTTATTTCCAATTGGCACTGGTTTTATTACACAATACAGGCTGACAATAGCAGCTCATTCGCTCCTGAAACAAGATGTGGAACAGAAGGCGGTCGTATTGGAGAGGTTATCAGGGCATTTGAAAGTTAGCGCTGGAATTGGGAAGAAAACATTAAACATGTTTATCCATTCCTTCGAATTCCAGCGCTAACTTTCAAATGCCCTGATAACCTCTCCAATACGACTGCCTTCTGTTCCACATCTTGTTTCAGGAGCGAATGAGCTGCTATTGTCAGCCTGTATTGTGTAATAAAACCAATGCCAATTGGAAATAAAGTTGTTGATATTATTATTATAATAATAATATCAACAACTTTATTTCCAATTGGCACTGGTTTTATTACACATGCAGGCTGACAATAGCAGCTCATTCGCTCCTGAAACAAGATGTGGAACAGAAGGCGGTCGTATTGGAGAGGTTTA
>NC_061110.1:105302254-105307254 GCF_015104395.2 Macrobrachium nipponense
CTTCCTTTAATCTTCTTCAGCGTTGGTTGAATGTGATCGACGAAGTTTTCATTCAACCAACGCTGAAGAAGATTAAAGGAAGATTATCAGCGGGGGTGACCTAATTGGCTTACCTGTGGAAGGATCTCTTGGTATACAAATACCACCTTTTCTGTAAATCTTTCTCATTCATATACCTGAAGAGAGAGACCGCAGTCTCTGAAATATAGTACTTTTCTCTCTATATTTTGGTGTTTTTATGGGCTCCTTTTATTAGATATATATATATATATATATATGATATATATATATAATATATATATATATTATTTATATTATATCCAATCTTACATATATATATATATATAGGTATATATATATATATATATATAATATATATATATATATATCTATATATAGTATATAGTATATTAACATATATATATATAGTATATTATATATTATGTCATATTACATATATATAGTTGTTTTTATATATATAACATATATATATATATATATAATATATATATATATATATATATATATATATATATATATATATATATTACATAATAGTTTTGTCACAACATACCATTCATTCACAAGGGTTTCATTTTGATCAGACTCCAAGACTTTGATGGTCGGTCGTAGCAAGTATGAAACAAATGTCATATACTTTGCAAGCTACTTCTTCAATCATATTCAAATAGGGCACTTAAGAGAGGACGGATAATCACAAAGGGACATCAAACAATTTATCGAAAATCCCTAAGTCACGCATATACCGGGTAATGTCAATACCGACTAATGTCGATACCATTCTTTGCGAAAACCTGTAAGATAATGAACTACTAGTGTGAGTTTGTGAGTGAATTAATCTTCTTGATATTAGCAAATTTACCCTGTCTTTGAAAAGTTGCTTAAAGAAAACTGCATTATTTAATATATATGTGTGGAGTGATATACGTGGACCCATTATTTAGAAACTGAAGATGTTATAAATTCACTGCTTGTACAAGATATACTAAGTCGAATCGTCTTGAAATAAGTTTTTGAGGACAGAATTCATCGAAAATTTTTGTGTTTTGCCCTGTTACCTATTCGGTAATTTAATATTACCTAATACGTTGCATGAGTTATCTAACATTCATGCCAATTCCGCCATCATTATAAATAACGTAGATTTATAGAACCTAGTTATTTTTTTTTATTATTTGGTATCTATAACCTAAGTGCCGATGATCTCCTTTCGCACTTAATGGTGGGGGTGAATATAACAACTATATCCTGAAAACATGGGAAAAAATCCTTTACGCCTTATGGAGGATATGTTTGCTATAAGATTTAGTCCACATCCCTGAAAAGCTATTGAGAAGAAGTTTGGATGTGTATTTCTAAGCATCCAGGATATAGTATTCACAGTTATGTTTTAAGATTAATTTAGCCTAAAAGATAAGAGTACAAAAGACACAGTTAAAAAGTTGATAGCCTTTTCGTTTCTTTCACAAACCCAAGAATCATTAGCATAATTCATAAAAAACATCACACTGACTGTACCTTAAGTGACCACCACCTAGATTTTACCTGTAACTAAGTATGCCATAAATGCTATAAACCTTTCTCTTTGAATATTGTCTAGTAATTGCAGACCACAATCACAACTCTGAATAAGATCTTCATCATGAAAGAACGTTAAATACCTGGAAGCCGAATTCTTACCAGTATACTTCCAGCAATCATTCCGCTCTCTATCTTACATTCATGCATTTAAATTAAGACTAATTCGAAGGAATGGATAAACATGTTTAATGTTTTCTTCCCAATTCCAGCGCTAACTTTCAAATGCCCTGATAACCTCTCCAATACGACCGCCTTCTGTTCCACATCTTGTTTCAGGAGCGAATGAGCTGCTATTGTCAGTCTGCATTGTGGAATAAAACCAGTGTCAATTGGAAATAGATTGTTGATATTATTATTATTATTATTATTATTATTATTATTATTATTATTATTATTATTCTTTTTTTTTTTTTTTTTTTTTTTTTTTTTTGCTCTATCACAGTCCTCCAATTCGACTGGGTGTATTTATAGAGTGTGGGGTTCCGGGTTGCATCCTGCTCCTTAGGAGTCCATCACTTTTCTTACTATGTGTGCCGTTTCTAGGATCACACTCTTCTGCATAAGTCCTGGAGCTACTTCAGCCTCTAGTTTTTCTAGATTCCTTTTCAGGGATCTTGGGATCGTGCCTAGTGCTCCCTATGATTTATGGATACGATTTCCACTGGCATATCCCATATCCTTCTTATTTCTATTTTCAGATCTTGATACTTATCCATTTTTTCCCTCTCTTTCTCTTCAACTCTGGTGTCCCATGGTATTGCGACATCAATGAGTGATACTTTCTTCTTGACTTTGTCAATCAACGTCACGTCTGGTCTGTTTGCACGTATCACCCTATCCGTTCTGATACCATAGTCCCAGAGGATCTTTGCCTGATCGTTTTCTATCACTCCTTCAGGTTGGTGCTCGTACCACTTATTACTGCAAGGTAGCTGATGTTTCTTGCACATGCTCCAGTGGAGGGGCTTTTGCCACTGAATCATGCCTCTTTTTGTACTGGTTCTGTGCAAGTTGCCGGGCATTCACTTGCTATGTGGTTTATGGTTTCATTTTTCGTATTGCACTTCCTACATATGGGAGAGATGTTATTTCCGTCTATCGTACTTTGAACATATTATTATTATTATTATTATTATTATTATTATTATTATTATTATTATTATTATTATTATTATTATCTATTTTTTATCAGTCCTCCAATTCGACTGGTGTATTTATAGTGTGAGGTTCCGAGTTCCATCCTGCCTTCTTAGGAGTCCATCACTTGTCTCACTATGTGCGCTGTTTCCAAGAGCACACTCTTTTGCATTAGTCCTGGAGCTACTTCAGCCTCTAATTTTTTTTTTTTCAGATTCCTTCTCAGGATCTTGGAATCGAGCCTAGGGTTCCTATGATTATGGGTACAATTTACACTGGATAATCCCATATCCTTCTTATTTCTATTTTAAGGTCTTGATACTATCGATTTTCTCCCTCTCTTTCTCTTCAACTCTGGTGTCCCATGGTACTGCAACTCAATGATGATACTTTCGTCTTGATTTTGTCAATCAAACGTCACGTCTGGTCTATTGTTTATTATTATTATTATTATTATTATTATTATTATTATTATTATTATTATTATTACTATTATTATTATTATTATTATTATTCGGCGGGCGTTTACGAGTCTTGCAGACCTTCTCAGGTGGGGGATATCACCGGGAGCCTCTTGATTAGCTTCTACCTGAGTGACGTCACCCCTGGTCTTATTCTCATGTCCGGTGCTTGTTTCATGCGCGCTGGTACTTTGGTTTGTGGGTGGGGGGGGGGGGGGGGGGGGGGGGGGGGGGTGGGGGGGGGGGGGGGGGGGGGGGGGGGGGGGGGGGGGGGGGGGGCGGGGGGGGGGGGGGGGGGGGGGGGGGGGGGGGGGGGGGGGGGGGGGCGCTGCTCCTCACACGTCGGTATCAGGAACGCTTCTAGGGTGGTATTAAGGGGAGGCTTTTGTTCGAGGATAAGCAGCGTTTCTAGGAAACGCAGACGTAGTGGGTCAGGTGCTCTCCCAATGATATTAATATTCCTGACGATGTCGTCTCTCGTGATGTTTCTCGGTGTACTGCAAGGGCGTGCTGTCTAATAGCGCCCTCCTGGGGGTGGCAGGATATCCTTTTTGACAGGCGCATCGTCGTCATGCCCATGTAAATCCCAGGGCATCCTTGGGCGGGGCATACGTATCGGTAGACAACGTTGGACTACATTAGGTGGTCTCCTACGGGCGGGGATGGGTTTTTCTTCATCAGGAGGTCATTTGTACGCCGATTCTTGTAGTAAATAATGAGGGACACTCTTCTTCCATTCCTCCATGGGGCGGACGTGTTTCCTCTATTATTTTCTTCATGGCCGCTTCGTCCTCCTTGTATTGGTGGTGCATGAAAGCTTTATAGAAAAGTTTGATATTATTATTATTATTATTATTATTATTATTATTATTATTATTATTATTATTATTACGTACCTGCCAGTTCCTTTATATTTTCCACCTTGATTATATGTGAAATCACCCTTTCGTCTGCAACGTTCTCATCCCCTTTTTTCTGTTTATTTATAATTTTTTTTTAACATTTATCAATGTTTTCTAAGTGATATAACAACTGAAGATGCTACACTATTATAAACCTCAAATGTTGAAGCCAAGACGCAATACAGTACTTCCCTCCCAAAACAATTCTCCTTGCAACTTCTAATATATTTTTTCTATCTATTTATTAAATAGTTAATTATTCGCCGTTTTCTAATAAACGATCTCTTCTTTCTGCATTTCCTATTGTCTTCAGTACTGTCGTTCAAACCCTATTCTTTGGAAGCTTGAATTTCAAGTCAATGGCTCCTGCAGGTCTGCTCCACATGGTTAAGGGTCATCTCATAATAATAACAAGAAGAAGAAGAAGAAGAAGAAGAAGAAGAAGAAGAAGAAGAGTGTGATCCTAAAAACGGCGCGCATAGTAAGAAAAGTGATGGACTCCTAAGGAGGCAGGATGCAACCCGGAACCCCATACTATAAATATACCACCCAGTCGAATTGGAGGGCTGTGATTGACCCCCCACCCCCAAAAAAAGAAAATAATAATAATAATAATAATAATAATAATAATAATAATAATAATAATAATAATAATAATAATAATAATGAGAGAAATTACTACACCGCTTAACTTTTCTATATCGTATTATTTCGTGACACTGTTCATTTATTGTTCGATTGCCTAGGTTTTACTCTGTTTACCAGCAGGAAAAAAAAAACTAACCATTGCTTAATTTTTTGGAAAATTCTTTTCGGACAACCTCGTTAAGACTCGTTATTTGGGCTCTGTCGTCAGGGTTGGTGGTTTTTTTTTTATTAAAAAAAATAAATGAAAGAA